>NC_057813.1:674534326-674586272 GCF_018294505.1 Triticum aestivum | reverse complement strand
CGTACTGGGCTGGAGCGAGGAGCCTCTGCATCGTCGCCATCGCCGGTTTTCCTTGCCATGGCCGCTGCGTCCTCGCCGTTGATCCGCGTTTTCTGGTCCACCCCGGCACCGTACAAGCTCACCATCGTCCCTCCCGCGGTGAGAAACGCCGATCCCCCGTCTTTCCCCCAAGTTTCCGTCGATGTAGCCGCCGCCCAAGTCCTCCCGAGCTCGCGCCTGAAGCTTTGTTTCTGTGCGCGAGCGCGCCCCTGGCTGCGCCTCGCCTTGTCTGGCCGCTTCCTTCGGCCACCCCCCCTGTCGCGAGCGCTCGCCGTCGCGGACACGCGTGCCTCCCCTGGCCGCTGCGCGCCGCCCCACACCTCCACGGCCATGGGCCGCAACCCGCTCGGCCCCTCCAGCTCCGGCCCGCCTCCTCTGGCGCGCCACCGCGCCGTCCCACGCTCGCCGTTGCCCGCGACAGCGGCCGCGGCCACGCCCGCTGGCACCAGACCGCGCGCTCGCCCCTCGCTGCGGCTCCGGCTAGGCGCGCTGGTGCCGCCCCTTGCCGCGGACTCGCTCGGGTTTGCCCCGACGGGCGCCCCCGCCCGCACCTGCTAACGCCCGCCCCGCTAGCCCCCGGTGCCAGTGCCAACGGGGCTCCACACGCCCCTGTTATTGTTAAAAAATATATAATTAATTAATTAATTAACTTAATTAGAGTTTGCTTAATTAACTTAACCTGCTAATTAAAGTACCTAATCAATAGTTAGTTAGATGTGTGTATGACAGGGGTCCCACCCCTCTTGACCAGTCAAAAGTTGACTGGTCAACTAGGTCCCCCTGGCCCACCTGTCAGCCACTGGGTACACTCTTGTGTACACTATGCTGGGTGCGCCTAGCATTTTAGCATTTATTTTCATATTAAAATTAATTTTAGAATATTAGTAAAACTTTGAAATATCATACTCCCTCCGTTCCAAAATAGATGACTCAACTTTGTACTAATTTTAGTACAAAGTTGGGTCATCTATTTAAGAACAGAGGGAGTATAAAATAATCCGTAACTCGGATGAAAAAGTTTTATACATGAAAGTTGCTCAGAATTTCGAGATGAATCCGAATTTGCGGTCCGTTTGTCTGCCACATGTCTCTAGCATAGTGAACATGCAACCTTTCCCCTCCGGTTCATCTGTCTGACAGACGTCCGGGACCGGGAAAACTTTGCCGGATGTTTCCCCCTTCGCCAATATCATCTAGCACCGCGTTCGAACACCTCTAGCACCGCTTGTTGTCTTGTTATACATATGTTTGCATGTATTTACTGTTTCTTCCCCCATCTTCTCTCCGGTAGACCCCGAGACCGTTGCTGATGCCCCTGTGATCGACTACGTCGATGACGACCCTCCTTGTCTGAGCAACCAGGCAAGCCCCCCCCCTTTGATCATCCCGATATCGCCCATTCTATACTCTCATGCTTGCATTAGATTTTGCTACTATTATTGATTGCTCCTATTCTGATGCATAGCCTGCTTTTGTACCTGCTGTTGTACCTTACCTGCTTATCCTAAACTGCTTAGTATAGGTTGGATAGTGATCCATCAGTGACCTCCACCTTGTCCTTATTGCCCCTGCTTCATCATCGACGACTCGAGCTACATGATCGACGACCAGAGACCGACACCGCACATCACATCACGCCCCTTTAGTTGTTCGACTCTGCAGAGCTACTATCGAGTGCCGAGGGTGATCCCTCATAATGCACTCCTGATGATAATTATGTGGTGTAGCTATTCGGTCGTGGTCATCGAGGGTGATTTCCTCCTTCACCATTCCCGATACGGCTCTGTCATGCAACCCCTCAAGTGTGAACCTCGAGGGTGGTTCCTCTTACGTTCACCTTCATGATTACATCGAGTGGAATCCTCCGAGGGTGATTCCTTGGGTTTTCCCCTTGATGTTTGGACACACGGTTACCTTCACATTACTTGAGACCTTTGGGAAAGTCGGGCGGGCCCGAAGAGCACCCGCAAGATGGTTACGACTTACGAGGCACGGCCGGGAAGTCTGGCAGCCCTTGAGTGGGCTGGGCTTGCCCTTGCCGTATTTCCTTGAGACGGGGGGATGGGGTCACCTTATCGTGAGTCTCTGCTCGTCTCCGCGAGCTAATAATACACTATGGTTTGGGTATTTGTTCTGAATTGGCCTTTGGCCTTTTCGCACCAACCACCACGCGAGAATAGTTATGGGCCTCGGCATCGTGGTATCACCCGAAGCTTTGTCAGACATCCAGTTCAGCAGTGCGGCACGGTCGGATCATGCTGGCCATCCGAGGCGGTGTTGGTATTCACCCTGCGCGCAACGATCCGGAGTGCAACGGGCGATGAGCCCAGACCCCGGAGTGCTTAGGATGTAGACCGCCGGGGACCTCTCTGCTGAGCCTAGGTCGGGCTGCGATGTGTTGATCTTCTGAGGGCGAGCATTGACCCCAGAAAGGTGTGTCCGGCCAGAGTGATCGAGCGTGTTGGGTAACGTGGTGCACCCCTGCAGGGAAGATCTTTATTTGAATACCGTGTCCACAGTAATGGACGTTCAGACTTATATCCTGATCTTATACAACTAAAAATGGATACTTGAGATATGTGGCTCCGGGATTGCTTTCTCGCAGGGAGTCGAGGAAGGATCTCTGGGCATTAATGTTATAACATGCTTGTTAAATATAAATTGCTATTCTTTGCTCTTCTACATGCTGCAAGATGCTCGGAGCTGCGTGAAGATGCTAGTCTTCGATAGGCTAGGCTTTCCCCCTCTATTCTGGCATTCTGCAGTTCAGTCCACGGATACAACCCTTCCATTTGATACAAATGCATAATTAGTATAGATCTGATGCTTGTGAATACTTTGGATGAGTACTCACGGTTGCTTTGCTACCCCTTTTCCCCCTTCTTTCTTCTTTCCGGTTGATGCAACCAGATGGTGGATCCTTGGAGCCAGATGCCACCGCCGATGGATGCTACTACGTGGAGGCCGTCGACGACCAGGAGTAGTCAGGAGGTCCCAGGCAGGAGGCCTTGCCTCTTCGATCGTTGTTGCTTTTGTGCTAGCCTTCTTAAGGCATCCTTGTTTAACCTATGTATGTACTCAGATATTGTTGCTTCAGCTGACTCTTGTGTATCGAGCTTATGTATTCGAGCCCTTGAGGCCCCTGGCTTGTAACATAAAGCTTGTATTATTTTATTTGTGTCTAGAGTTGTGTTGTGATATCTTCCCGTGAGTCCCTGATCTTGATCGTACACATTTGCGTGTATGATTAGTGTACGGTCGAATCGGGGGCGTCACACCAGGTACTTTTGTGCTTCAGTTAACTCAACCATCCATCGAACCGTCATCCGGGCAAAACAAGCGGAGGAAGCTAGGCTCCGGCAAGTACTTCCCCACCGAGCTCCCCGGAGCCGCCGGTGAAGATGTTGACGTGGATGCCGATCCTGTCGCGGGGCAACCGACTCCGGCAGGACCTCAGGTCATGGCCGTAGAGACGGCTGCTCCCGTGGCAGAGGAGATGCCTTTGGTCCTTGTCGTCGAGCCACAGGCTCCGGCATGGGCGCAGCACACCGTCCGATTACTCCAAAAAGGAGTGCTCCCTGAGGAGCAGGAAGAGACAGAAAGAGTAGCCCGCCGGTCAGCTCTGTACCAATTCGTTGATAACGTATTGTACAGAAAAAGACCAAATGGGGTGAAATTGAAGTGCATCTCCCGGGAGGAAGGACAAAAGCTGTTGGCAGAGATACATGGAGGCATATGTGGCTCCCACATAGGGTCAAGGGCCCTTGCCGGCAAGGTTTCTTCTGGCCCATCGCCCTCTAGGATGCGACGGCACTAGTAACCAAGTGTGAAGCGTGCAAGTTCCATTCGAAGAAGCTTCATCAACCAGCTCAAGCCCTTCAAACTATCCCTCTCTCCAGGCCCTTCTCGGTCTGGGGGCTCAACATATTGGGCCCCTTCCCCCATGCTGTCGGGGGCTTTGAGTACTTGTATGTTGCAATCGACAAGTTCGCAAAGTGGCCTGAGGTGGAAGCAGTGAGGAAGGTGACGGCGCAGTCAGCCATCAAGTTCTTCAAGGGACTAGTGTGCCGTTTTGGGGCACCCAACAGGATCATCACCGAGAACGGCACACAGTTCACAAGCCATGCCTTCATGCAATACATTGAGGATCTCCAAAGCAGGGTCTGTTTTGCTTCCGTGGCACATCCACAGAGCAACGGCCAAGCAGAGAGAGCAAATGCTGAAGTTCTGCGAGGCTTAAGAACGAAAACTTTTGACAGGCTGCGCAAGAGTGGAAGACGCTGGATTGATGAGTTACCGGCGGTTCTTTGGTCGATCAGAACGATGCCAAATCGAGCCACCGGCCAGACACCCTTTGCCCTCGTCTACGGGGCAAAAGCAGTTCTCCCCACGGAACTCATATACGGGTCACCTCGAGTGCTCGCTTATGATGAGCTTGAGCAAGAGATATTGCGGCAAGATGACGCGATACTCCTTGAGGAAGATCGTCTCCGAACGGCTGTGAGAGCAGCATGCTACCAGCAAGCCTTGCACCGCTACCATAGCCGCAAGGTTCATGCCCAGAGCTTTGAGTAAGGCGACCTTGTTCTTGAGCATGTTCAGTTGGCCAAGAATTCCAACAAGTTGACGCCAAAGTGGGAAGACCCTTATCGGGTAACACGAGTCACCAGGCCCGGCGCAGTCCGGCTGGAGACCAAAGATGCCATTCCAGTGAGCAACTCCTGGAACATCGAGCATCTCCGCAAGTTTTACCCATAAGGCGCGGCTGCTGGGCCTCCCGGCAAACCACCCTTTTGTACAAGCCTTGCTGGCAAGGCATGTAATCCTTTGTACAAAGCCAGGCGTAGACCTTGAGCATAAATAAATGAAGCGCTGGCGCCCTGAGTCATAGCATGCATGCTAGGTCAAGTCTCTTCCTCGGTTAGGGTTGATAGTGCTTGGCGGCGGCTAACCCATAGCTTAGAGGTCGAGTGCGCGTCTCTCTGTTCTTCTTTGTCTTCTTTGGTTCGCAGGGCACATAAGTATTCTTGTCGAGCTATTTTAGAAGAAAGGGGACGGACCGGCGTCCGGACCCCGGCAAGCCAAAGTTGTCGGGGGCTATAGGAACAAGGATCCATCCGCGGCAAGCCAAGGTTGCCGGGGGGCTGCAGATCCAGATAAGTCTTCTATCCTCTATCATGCATTTCATTATGGACTAGGATATGTGAAACCTCGTTTTATTTCTAAGCTATCGTGCTCCCTTTTCTCCGAACCCAAGGATTATCTCCTAGGTCCGGATCTGGTCGTAGTCGCAGCAGCAAAGAAATGAAATGAGGAGCCTAAGCCCACCTCATCCCTGCCTCCACCAAGGGCGTGAGAAAAGTCAAGTGAAGTGGGGGGACGACAAGGCCTATTGCCGGGCGAAAAACGTTTATCTTAAAAAATAACGAGGATTCGCTCCTTGTCGTGGGTTCCACCCGCGAACGAAAAACCCGAAAAACATCCCTTTCTCATTAAAAGACATCCCGTACTGTTACAGTTCATACTAAATGAGCAAGGGGATTACAAGTTCTAAAGTTAACGAAGGCCCGAAGGCTTACAAAACTAAAAAGAGATAAGGTACTTGTAATCCCTTTCTTGTCCTTCTCATCAGGAAATGAAACGAGAAAGCAGAAGGGCAAAAGGGACGCCTAGGCGAGCTACAAGCGGCAGAAAGCACCAAGAGAACATCTCGGTGACCGTCCGAAGGCTGGATGGTGATGGCGGCGCCGGAGGAAGAGCTCGAAGACGAGGTGGCAGGATGTCAATACACGACGAAGGCGTCGGTGCCCGCGTACTCCGACTTGACGGCCTTGCCACCCGCCCCTTCCTCTTCTGCAGCCTCCCGACGCCAGCCGCCCAAGGAGACAACCCCGAGAAGTTCAAGGAGCCGGCGACATGGATGATGGGGTCGTCGGTGCCGCCCGGGGCGGCGCCCGACGCATAGTCGGACCCGTCATCCTGCCGCCCGCTACCCTCATCGTTGCTGTCGTTGTCTTCCTCGCCACTCTCGCTCGAGGAGGAATCTTCATCATTAGAAGAGCTCTCCACGCAGCACCTTACGCGAGTCCCGAAGTGCCCGAAGATCTTGATGGAGAGGAGGCCACTCTCCATTAGTTTGAAATGGAGAGTGAGCCCCTCCGTCAAGCTGTGGATGCGAGCAAAAGTTTTCCACCCTCGGCGAAGATACATGACGTGAGGGGTGGGGAACTCGACGTCGGCCCATGTGCCGCTGTTCCCGCAACCCCTCATATGCAGCCGCAACACCTGCAGCGGATCCAGCTCCATATCCCGCGCAAATGGAGTCGGGAGGCAAAGACGACGGTGCGGCGGCTGGCGCAGCCTGATGAAGAATTCACAAGGGTTGTCCCCGACGTGGCCCTCCACCGGAGGAGGGGCCGCTGGCGGAGGCGAGGCATCTGCCTCCCCGTCCTCCTCTCCCTCGAGCGCCACGACGGCCTCTACCTCGCCTCCTCCCCCTAACGATCGGCTCCGTCGCTATGAGCTCTTGGGGAGGAGCGATGCGTTGTCTAGCCGAGACCCTCGCCGCCACCGATGAAGCGTCGCCACGCCCCCTCGCCATGACAAAAGAAAGGAAGAAGCGGAAATGGGGAGAGGCAGATCACGAAGGATTGAGGGGCGCTGTTCCTCTCGCTTCCCTCTTTATAAAGGGGCGGGGGCGAGGCTCGGCCGCCCCTCTCGGCCAATCCAGCCCGCTGAAGTGACAGCAAGCGGGGCCGTCGACCGCCCTCCCCGCTCCATAGAGAGCGTGTGGGAATCGACCCACGCGCGTGTGACTTCCCGCATCCCGCGCGCCTGTCATTCGCTCTGCATCGTGCATGCAGCGAACGTGGCGCGAGGGATGGGCGCAGTGGGACGCGTGGAGCGACGGTTCCCAAGTGAGGGGAGTAAATGAGCAGCGGCCCTGCAGTCTCGAAGAGACATGCAAGCCGCCTCTTTACTGTCCACCACAAGATGATGCCAGCATGCTTCCGTCATGCACGCACGCGCGACCCCCATGTCACGCGTTCAACACGGGTCATGGCGAAGCGCAGCGGATGAAGCAGCTACTGCGATAAAATCCGCCCCGCCTGCCCGCGCACCGTTCTGGGCCTGGCCCAACAACGTGTCGCGCTTATGTATGGCCCAGGCCCGGGGGCTCCTGTCGGTGTACAAAAGTAGGGGCTCTCCTTCTGACCCCTTTACTTGTGCACGGGCAGTCAGAGCCATGCGTCGTGTCCACACATAGCAGGGCAAAGGCGGGAAGTCGGAGAGAAGCCGAAGGCTCGAAATAAACAAGGCAACATCAAGGACCAAGGCCACAAAGTGCAGATGGATGAAGCAGGTTTCCAAGGCAAGACCCTTGCCAGGGACAACTTCGGTGGCCCCGGCAAGGCCCTTGCTGGGGCAGCTCGCCCGCACCGGCAGTGCGAGCCACCCTTGAACCCATGGCCTCCAATGTCAACAACCACGTTGGACCAGGGCTCGGGAGGCACCTCCATGGTGGCATGCAGATCTTTGTGAAGACATAGAAAGCTCAAGATCAGATGGGGCTTGAGAGGCAACAATGCTCACCAAGATCCTTACCGAAGAAACCTACAAGACCCCCGGCAAGATCCTTGCCGGGGATGCCAGCGCGCCACGGCAAGACCCTTGTCGGGCCAACCGGCAAGACCCTTGTCGGGCCACCCGACAAGACCCTTGCCAGAGGCGACAGCAGGGCCACTGCCAGGCCCGCACCAACCATATCCCTGCCGCCGTTCGCGTGCAGCTGCCAGCCCAACCAGCTGGGCAGGCACCTGCGTGGCAACATACAGCTTCCAGGCCAACTCAGCACACACCTGCGTGGCGGCATGCAGATCTTCGTGGAGGCTCCACCATCGCGCCACCTCAGCTGCTTGCCTGCCTACATGGCACCGCATGCATCACTGGCCAGGGCGCGTGTCGAAGCAAGCAGGAGCGGTGACGGACGGGACGGGCCTCGCTCCCTTCCCCGATGAAGTGAAGGGACACCTAAGCCACGCATTGAATGCGTCTTGTCCTGTAATACGAGCGATAAGCTCGCAATACTGTAGGCTCTTTCCACCTCCTGTGTGCCACTGTGGCAGCCCCTTTCACCTATAAAAGGACGCCCGAGGCATACAGGAAAAGGATTTGGCTCCTTCGAACCACGCAGCATCCGTAGCTAGTTCGAGAGCTCAAGAACACTCAATACATCCACCAAGCAGGACTATGGTTTTACGCATCCTCGCGGCCCGAACCTGGGTAAACGATCCTTGTGTCAATTACTAATCCTGCTCTTCTCACAACCCCATGCCCCGCAACCGTAGTAGGGATTCTTGTGATTCCATAGGTGTCGTTTCCCACCGACATAGATGTAGAATCATTTCGATCTACTTGTCGCGGACGTGATGCCTATATACAGTGCCTAGATATTCTCATAACTATGCACTTTTGTATCAATTGCTCGACAGTAATTTGTTCACCCATTGTAATACTTACGCTATCTTGAGAGAAGCCACTAGTGAAACCTATGGCCCCATGTCTATTTTCCATCATATAAGTTTCCGCTCTACTTTATTTTGCATCTTTACTTTTTAATCTATATCATAAAACTACCAAAAATATTTATCTTATCTATTTATCTCTATCAAATCTCACTTTCGCAAGTGGCCGTGAAGGGATTGACAACCCCTTTATCGCGTTGGTTGCGAGGTTCTTGTTTGTTTGTGTAGGTACGAGGGACTTGCGTGTAGCCTCCTACTGGATTGATACCTTGGTTCTCAGAAACTGAGGGGAATACTTACGCTACTTTGCTGCATCACCCTTTCCTCTTCAAGGGAAAACCAACGCAGTGCTCAAGAGGTAGCAAGAAGGATTTCTGGCGCCGTTGCCGGGGAGGTCTTCGCTCAAGTCAAGACATACCAAGTACCCATCACAAACTCTTCTCCCCCGCATTACATTATTTGCCATTTGCCTCTCGTTTTCCTCTCCCCCACTTCACCCTTGCCATTTTATTCGCCCTCTCTTTTCCGTTCGCCTCTTTTTTTTTGCTTGTCTCTTGTGTGCTTGTGTGTTGGATTGCTTGTCACGATGGCTCAAGATAATACTAAATTGTGTGACTTTTCCAATACCAATAATTATGATTTCCTTAGCACTCCGATTGCTCCTCTTAACGATGCTGAATCCTGTGAAATCAATGCTGCTTTGTTGAATCTTGTCATGAAAGATCAATTCTCCGGCCTTCCTAGTGAAGATGTCGCTATTCATCTAAACAACTTTGTTGATTTGTGTGATATGCAAAAGAAGAAAGACATGGATAATGATATTGTCAAATTGAAGTTATTTCCGTTTTCACTTAGAGATCGTGCTAAAAACCTAGTTTCGTCTTTGCCCAAAAATAGTATTGATTCATGGAATAAGTGCAAAGATGCTTTTATCTCTAAGTATTTTCCTCCCGCTAAGATCCTCTCTCTTAGAAACGATATTATGAATTTTAACCAACTTGATCATGAGCATGTTGCACAATCTTGGGAGAGGATGAAATTAATGATTCGCAATTGCCCTACACATGGATTAAATTTATGGATGATCATACAAAATATTTATGCCGGATTGAATTTTGCTTCTAGAAATCTTTTAGATTCGTCCACGGGAGGCACTTTTACGGAAATCACTTTAGGAGAAGTTACTAAACTCCTAGATAATATTATGGTTAATTATTCTCAATGGCACACCGAAAGATCTACTAGTAAAAAAGTTCATGTGATAGAAGGGATTAATGTTTTGAGTGGAAAGATGGATGAACTTATGAATTTTTTTTGCTAATAAGAGTGCTCCTATTCATCCTAATGATATGTCTTTGTCTACTTTGATTGAGAATAATAATGAATCTATTGATGTGAATTTTGTTGGTAGGAATAATTTTGGTAACAATGTGTATAGAGGAAACTTTAATCCTAGGCCGTTCCCTAGTAATTCCTCTAATAATTATGGTAATTCCTACAACAAGTCTTATGGAAATTTTAATAAGATGCCCTCTGATTTTGAGAATAGTGTTAAAGAATTTATGATCTCTCAAAATAATTTCAATGATTTGCTTGAAGAAAAATTGCTTAAGGTTGATGAATTGGCTAGGAACGTGGATATAATTTCTCTTGATGTCGATTTTTTGAAACTTAGATCAATTACACCTAAGCATGATATCAATGAGTCTCGCAAAGCCATGATAATTTCCATTGATGAGTGCAAAGAAGGAACCGCTAGGATGCGTGCTAAGAAAGATTGCATTGTAAGAGCGTGTTCTTCTAGTTTTCATGATAATAACGATGAAGATCAAAAAGTGATTGATGTGTCCCCTATTAAATCTTTGTTTTGCAATATGAATCTTTGTATTGATGGGAATGGATATGAGTCAACTTTAGTTAAAAGACGTCCCAATTATTCGAAGTTTTTAGATCTTGATGCAAAAATTGGTAAAAGTGGGATTGAAGAGGTCAAAACTTTAATAAGCAATGAACCCACTATTTTGGATTTCAAGGAATTTAATTATGATAATTGTTCTTTAATAGATTGTATTTCCTTGTTGCAATCCGTGCTAAATTCTCCTCATGCTTATAGTCAAAATAAAGCTTTTACCAAACATATCATTGATGCTTTGATGCAATCTTATGAGGAAAAACTTGAATTGGTAGTTTTCTATCCCTAGAAAACTTTATGATGAGTGGGAACCTACTATTAAAATTAAATTTAAAGATCATTAATGTCATGCTTTATGTGATTTTGGTGCTAGTGTTTCCACGATTCCATAAACTTACTATGATGTGTTAGGTTTCCGTGATTTTGATGATTGCTCTTTAAACTTGCACCTTGCAGATTCCAACATTAAGAAACCTATGGGAAGGATTAATGATGTTCTTATTGTTAAAAATAGGAATTATGTGCCTGTATATTTTATCGTTCTTGATATAGATTGCAATTTTTCATGTCCTATTATTCTTGGTAGACCTTTCCTTAGAACGATTGGTGCAATTATTGATATGAAGGAAGGAAATATTAGATTCCAATTTCCATTAAGTTAAGGCATGGAACAATTTCCTAAAAAGAAAATCAAATTACCTTATGAATCTATTATGCGAGCCACTTATGAATTGAATACCAAAGATGGCAATACTTAGATCTATTCTCACTTTTATGCCTAGCTAGGCGCATTAAACGATAGCGCTTGTTGGGAGGCAACCCAATTTTATTTTTGTTCCTTTCTTTTTGATTCTGTTTAGTAATAAATAAATCATCTAGCTTCTGTTTAGATGTGGTTCTATGTTTTAATTAGTGTTTGTGCCAAGTAGAACCTATAGGATAACTTACGGTGATAGTTAATTTGATCTTGCTGAAAAACAGAAACTTTTGCGCGCACGAGAATAAGTTTAATAAATCACAGAAATGTGCTTTTCAGTTGATTATTTTTGCAGTAGATTAATAGACAAATTTCCTAGGAGTTCCTATTTTGGTAGGACTTTTAAAGTTACAGAAGTATTCAAAAGTTACAGATTACTACAGATTGTTCTGTTTTTAACAGATTCTGTTTTTCGTGTGTTGTTTGCTTATTTTGATGAATCTATGGCTAGTATCGGGGGGTATGAACCATAGAGAAATTGGAATACAGTAGGTTTAACACCAATATAAATAAATAATGAGTTCATTACAGTACCTTAAAGTGGTGGTTTACTTTCTTGCACTAACGGAGCTTATGAGATTTTTCTATTGAGTTTTGTGTTGTGAAGTTTTCAAGTTTTGGGTAAAGATTTGATGGACTATGAAATAAGGAGTGGAAAGAGCCTAAGCTTGGGGATGCCCATGGCACCCTAAGGTAATTCAAGGACAACCAAAAGCCTAAGCTTGGGGATGCCCCGGAAGGCATCCCCTCTTTCGTCTTCGTCTATCGGTAACTTTACTTGGAGCTATATTTTTATTCACCACATGATATGTGTTTTGCTTGGAGCGTCTTGTATGATATGAGTCTTTGATTTTTTTAGTTTACCACAATTATCCTTGCTGTGCACACCTTTTAGGAGAGACACACATGATTCGGAATTTATTAGAATACTCTATGTGCTTCACTTATATCTTTTGAGATAGACAATTTTGCTCTAGTGCTTCACTTATATCTTTTTAGAGCACGGCAGTGGTTTTATTTTGTAGAAATTATTGATCTCTCATGCTTCACTTATATTATTTTGAGAGTCTTGTAGAACAGCATGGTATTTGGTATGGTTATAAAATTGGTCCCAATATGATGGGCATCCAACTTGGGTATAATCACTACAAAAAACCGGTTAATACATGACAGATTTACCTTGACGTTTTGATAACTGTCATGAACCGGCCTAGTTCAAGCCCCCGAGCCCGCTGAAGCCCACCGAAGCCCGCCTGACCCATTCCCCATATAAATGCTAACCCTAGGCCTCTTCTTCCCCTTATCTCTTTCTCCCACCGCCACCACCCCAGCATCTTCTCCCTTCTCTCTGATCCTCTCCTTTACGCAACCCCGCACCCCCGCCGCTCTGGTTCTCCTTCCTCCACCCAACCCCACCTCCACGGATGCGGCCTCTTTCTTCCCCATCCTCTCCCGTCCTCAATAACATGGCCTCGGGCTGCTGCTATAGATCCGACGCGCGCAGATCTGGGATGAAGCTGAACCCCGACATAGGTCTTTTCAGACCGGAGCGACCGTCGGGTGGCCGGTTACCACAATTGCTCGGTGGAGGCCGCACCTAGTCGCGACTGGTTAGTGATGATGCCCTTGCCCCTCCCTCCTTTTGGCTTCCTCGATACCATGGCCTACTGTTGCTGTTGCGACCGCCGGTTCATTTGCCTACACGGGTAGCCGTACCAGCCATTCGTGGGCAAGCTGGGAAGGCTATGGCTGGTGCGTGGCCTCCCTCTAAAGTCGATTTCCTAAGCGTGGCTACTGCCTTCTCCAACTTGTAGGGTGCGTTCTGTGTGCATGATGACATGGTGGTGGTGGCAATTGGTGGCTCCGGTGTGTCTACTAGTGAGATGTGCGTGCGTGCAACAGCCGGTATGTTGTGTATGTGTCGTGCTTCCTCTCTAAATCTTTTAGCACTGAATTTTCTCTCCATCTTATACACTGTAGGGTACCAAGTAGAGATAGCAACACATGTTCGTCAACCGGCTGCAAATGCGACCTTCTGTCAGTATCTATTTCAGTTAGTTCTCTACCAGATCTAATTCAGTTTAGAATTTTCCAATAGTTTGGTGTATCTCTGTTCTCTAAATCAACATAACCAAGTGTTAATATACATTCAGTTTATTTTCTATCAAAATATAATTCAGTATGAATAAATGTAATCAAGTGTGGTCAATGATTTCATCAAATAGGTCTTGGAGACATCATTTCTGTTAATGTATTAACATAGTGACATGTTCTATTTAGTATTTTTCTCCTAGGCATTTCTTTTTCTGTCCTTACTATCTCTTGCAGCTCGGTGAATATATATACAAGAATTAGTGTAATCTTAATCTAAGAAGAAAATTACATTTACAGTGTGGCAGTCCTACAGTAATAATACAGAGTTTAAACCTGTCAATTTGAGTCAATTTGTAGTAGTACTATTACTATTAGTTCTGCACTTACTAGTACTTGTACCAAGACAACGTACGTGTTAGCTCACTCTCTCAACCTGGAGACACACCAAGCTAGCACTTGCCAACACAATGACACACACTTTTCTTATTCAACTCCTCTGCTCCCTACATCCATATCTAGGTCGCCCTCAGCAATAGTTCTCCCAACAAGTGGGGATTGCTGTCTACTGCTTTATCTAAATCTTATTGATGTTGTTCCCTCTTTTTTATTTTGATAAATTAACACTCTAACTTCCCTGATTATGATCTATGTTTTTTAGGATGCAGGTCTTGGTGGCGCTGCTGCATGGCGCAAAATAGAGCTTGAAAGGGCGGGCTGCCATGATGGCCGTGATGGAGTTGCTCTGTGATCAACCAGGGGTTGGTTCTTTACTGCCACTCCTATGATTTCTTCATTATTTCCATCCTCCAGCTCAACTACCACTGAACTACACCTATTTAGTTGATCTAGTTCAGAGTTAGGTATTTTTCATGCCAATTGAAGTTTACGTGTCAAGCAAGTGTTGGTTGCTATTTTCAGATCCTTGCCAATTACAAATATTTAGTTTCATGAGTGAACTTATTGACACATGAACATTTGAAGTTTCCGCCGGCCGGGTCGACGAGCAGCAGCTCGCCCCATTGATATTGGTTATTAGTGATGCCATTTTCCCGTGGATTTATATGGCCTCAACTGCTGCTGAGTACTAGGAGTTCTGCAATGTATCTTCTGTTACGTTGTCACTTATAGGTCAACTTGAATAGACTTTCATTTGACACACTTCTATTTGGATTAATTTTAAGCAACAACATGATTATTATTGTTTTATAGTATATAATGTTATTCAAATTTGTTCCATGGTATGTTTTAAGAATTTTGGAAAGCATGTCATTTATTTTTATGTTTGTTCTAATCTGTTATCTCTACTATATAATGTCTAATTTTGTTGTAAATATGCTAGGTATTATTAGGTAGCGGGCTACCATCAGGAGGGTTGACGACAATAACCTGAATAACAACCTCAAATAGTTTGTTGGTATAAATATGCTGGTATTATTAGGTAGTGGGCTACCATCAGGAGGGCCGACGGTGAGAACCAGAATAACAACCTCCTCAATCGTTAAATGTTCTGTTGATGTAAATTGGATTGTGCTAGTTCCAAACCTTGCCGTGTCTTTCACATGTGCTGGTGAGATGTTTGATCACATCAAACCAAAAAAATCTTGCCTTTTGCAATTCCATCAAAACAGCTTAGCGATTGTTACTACATGGCATACATGTAAGTCCCATGAGATCCCACGTCCTACTTAATAAATTGGGTGCATGAAGTATTCTAGCTTTCATAAACTAAGGTGACTTAGTACTAGTATTATGTTCAGTTGGTGTTCATGTTTTATGATTTAGCTTGTACCTTAATAACCATGAAGTAATTTGTAACCCACGTAATAAATTATATTTCTAGTTCTTGTCACCTTCTATACAAATATACTGGTTTGTTTCATTTCATTATTTTTCCTGTATAAGTAATACTACACTTTTGTAATACAGTTTTTACACTTTTGTAGTACTCTTGTCTTTACTATCTATGGATCTGCAAAAATCTAATGTTCTTTTAAATATGCTAGGTGTGATTGGGTAGTGGGCTACATAGTGCTACCCTTCATAACCCGCGCCATGACATGATAGTTGCCATCAGGAGAGTCGACGAAGAACCTGAACAGCAGCCTCGAAAGTTTATATGTTTTGTTGATGTAAACTGGATTGTACTGCTTCTTAACCTTGTTGTGTGATATATTTAGTGAATCTATGTTGTAAATTATCATTACATGAAGAATTTGTAAACTGCTATGTTGTATGTACACATAATTTTTTTTAGAAAAATATATACATACAGATGGCCGCATATTGTGTGAACTGCTTGAAATTACTTTCTCTTTGTTACTTTCTCTTTGGGCCAAAATTGGCTAAAAAATATACTGTGTCAAAATTGGGACAAAATAAATTGGCTGGATCATATTTAAATTGTGCCTACATTCGTGACGATTTCTGTGACGAAAAGTAGTATCCACGTAGGCAGCCACATCATTCCAATTGGCGAATCAAAAATCTGACGTGGCGTCAGGCTATGACGGCTTGTTCCGTCACAATGATTTGGGCCTGGGCGGGCTTGGGGCAGATCCATGACAGTCAAGAACCGTCAAGGAAGGCACGGTGTCAAATTATGACGCGATATATATGACGGACTTCAAGTCCGTCATGCATGGGCACCCATGACAGTTCTCCACTCATTTGTGACGGACTAGTACCGTCACGTATTAACAGATTTCTTGTAGTGAATAAAAACTATCATAGAAAGTGCATTGAATACTATGAGAAATTTGATGCTTGATGATTGTTTTGAGATATGAGGATGGTAATATTAGAGTCATGCTAGTTGAGTAGTTGTGAATTTGAGGAATACTTGTGTTGAAGTTTGTGATTCCCGTAGCATGCACGCATGGTGAACCGTTATGTGATGAAGTTGGAGCATGATTTATTTATTGATTGTCTTCCTTATGAGTGGCGGTCGGGGACGAGCGATGGTCTTTTCCTACCAATCTATCCCCCTAGGAGCATGCGCGTAGTACTTTGTTTTGATGACTAATAGATTTTTTCAACAAGTATATGAGTTCTTTATGACTAATGTTGAGTCCATGGATTATACATACTCTCACCCTTCCACCGTTGCTAGCCTCTCTTGTGCCGCACAACTTTCGCCGGTACCATACACCCACCATATACCTTCCTCAAAATAGCCACCATACCTACCTAATATGGCATTTCCATAGCCATTCTGAGATATATTGCCAAGCAACTTTCCACCGTTCCGTTTATTATGACGCACCATCATTGTCATATTGCTTTTGCATGATCATGTAGTTGACATCGCATTTTTTGCAATGCCACCTTCATAATTTTTCATACATGTCGCTCTTGATTCATTGCATATCCCGGTACACTGCCGGAGGCATCCACATAGAGTCATATTTTGTTCTAAGTATTGAGTTGTAATTCTTGAGTTGTAAGTAAATAAAAGTGTGATGATCTTCATTATTAGAGCATTGTCCCAAGTGAGGAAAGGATGATGGAGACTATGATTCCCCCACAAGTCGGGATGAGACTTCGGACTTTATGAAAAATAAAAGAGGCCAAAGAAGCCCAAATAAAAAAAAGGCCAAAGAAGCCCACCAAAAGAAAATAATAATAATAATAAAAATGAGAGAAAATGAGAGAAGGGACAATGTTACTATCATTTTACCACACTTGTGCTTCAAAGTAGCACCATGATCTTCATGATGGAGAGTCTCCTATATTGTCACTTTCATATACTAGTGGGAATTTTTTATTATAGAACTTGGCTTGTATATTCCAATGATGGGCTTCCTCAAAATGCCCTAGGTCTTCGTGAGCAGGTAAGTTGGATGCACACCCACTTAGTTTCTTTTGTTGAGCTTTCATACACTTATAGCTTTAGTGCATCCGTTGCATGGCAATCCCTACTCACTCACATTGATATCTATTAATGGGCATCTCCATAGCCCGTTGATACGCCTAGTTGATGTGAGACTATCTTCTCCTTTTTGTCTTCTCCACAACCACCATTCTATTCCATATATAGTGTTATGTCCATGGCTCACGCTCATGTATTGCGTGAAAGTTGAAAAAGTTTGAGAATATAAAAGTATGAAACAATTGCTTGGCTTGTCATCGGGGTTGTGCATGATTAAATACTTTATGTGATGAAGATAGAGCATAGCCATACTATATGATTTTGTAGGGATAGTTTTCTTTAGCCATGTTATTTTGAGAAGACATGATTGCTTTGTTAGTATGCTTGAAGTATTATTCTTTTCATGTCAATATGCACTTTTATCTTGAATCATTTGGATCTGAACATTCATGCCACAATAAAGAAAGTTACATTGAGAAATATGCTAGGTAGCATTCCACATCAAAAATTATGTTTTTATCATTTACCTACTCGAGGACGAGCAGGAATTAAGCTTGGGGATGCTTCGTACGTCTCCAACGTATCTATAATTTTTTATTGTTCCATGCTATTATATTACCCGTTTGGATGTTTATGGGATTTACTATACACTTTATATCATTTTTGGTACTAACCTATTAACCGGAGGCCCAACCCAAATTGATATTTTTTGCCTATTTCGGTGTTTCGCGGAAAAGGAATATCAAACTGAGTCCAAACGGAATGAAACCTTGGGAGAGATCTTTTTGGAACAAACGCAATCCAGGATACTTGGAGTGGACGTCAAGAAGCAGCCGAGGTGGCCACGAGGCAGGAGGGCGCGCCCCCCACCCTCGTGGGCCCCTCGTGGTTCCCCTGACCGACCTCCTACGCCTATATATATCTATGTACCCTGAAAACATCCAGAAGCACCACAAAACCCTATTTCCACCGCCGCAACCTTCTGTACCCGTGAGATTCCATCTTGGAGCCTTTTCCGGTGCTCCGCCGGAGGGGGAATCGATCACGGAGGGCTTCTACATCAACACCATAGCCTCTCCGATGAGTTGTGAGTAGTTTACCACAGACCTTCGGGTCCATAGTTATTAGCTAGATGGCTTCTTCTCTCTCTTTGAATCTCAATACAATGTTCTCCTCGATCTTCTTGGAGATCTATTCGGTGTAACTCGTGTGTTTGTCGAGATCCGATGAATTGTGGGTTTATGATCAAGTTTGTCTATGAGAAATATTTGAATCTCTCTGAATTCTTTTATATATGATTGGTTATCTTTGCAGGTCTCCTCGAATTATCAGTTTGGTTTGGCCTACTAGATTGATCTTGCTTGCAATGGGAGAAGTGCTTAGCTTTGGGTTCAATTTTGCGGTGTCCTTTCCTAGTGACAGCAGGGGCAACAAGGCACGTATTGTATTGTTGCCATCGAGGATAAAAAGATGGGGTTTATATCATATTGCTTGAGTTTATCCCTCTACATCATGTCATCTTGCCTAATGCGTTACTCTGTTCTTATGAACTTAATACTCTAGATGCATGCTGGATAGCGGTCGATGTGTGGAGTAATAGTAGTAGATGCAGAATCGTTTCGATCTACTTGTCACAGACGTGATGCCTATATACATGATCATGCCTAGATATTCTCATAACTATGCACTTTTCTATTAATTGCTCGACAGTAATTTGTTCACCCACCGTAATACTTATGCTATCTTGAGAGAAGCCACTAGTGAAACCTATGGCCCCCGGGTCTATTTTCCATCATATAAGTTTCCAATCTACTTTATTTTGCATCTTTACTTTTCAATCTATATCATAAAAATTCCAAAAACATTTATCTTATCTAGTTATCTCTATCGGATCTCACTTTCGCGAGTGGCCGTGAAGGGATTGACAACCCCTTTATCGCATTGGTTGCGAGGTTCTTGTTTGTTTGTGTAGGTACGAGGGACTTGTGTGTAGCCTCCTACTGGATTGATACCTTGGTTCTCAAAAACTGAGGGAAATACTTACGCTACTTTGCTGTATCACCCTTTCCTCTTCAAGGGAAAACCAACGCAGTGCTCAAGAGGTAGCAGACACCACAATATATTTCTTCAATAGTTATATCATGTCTTGAAAGTGTGTTATATCGACTAGAGGGGGGCGAATAGGCGATTTTCACAAATTCATCACTAAGGAAATTCTTAGAATTTCCTAAGCGACAACACACTAGCAGCGGAGTAAGTACTCAGGTACAAGCATAACAAAGCAGAAGCATAGTCATCATGATGAAATGAAAACAAACACAGAGTACAGGTAAAGTGAAAACAGGATAAGTAGGCTGAAGACAAAGTGACTGAAGAAATAGGGTTCAGGAATTAGAGAAAGTCTTCGGTCAAAGTCTTCAAACAGTAATGATCAGGTTCATCAACACATGAATGAGGAAATGAAAGAGTTGAGGAAATAGAACCAGTAGCTTGGTGAATACGATGATTTGGTAGACCAGTTCCAACTGTTGTGACAATTGTACGTCTGGTTGGAGCGGCCGGGTATTTAAACCTGAGGACACACAGTCCCGGACACACAATCCTCACCGTATTCTCCTTGAGCCAAAGTCACATATACCTCACCCAATCACTCGTGGCAAGTCTTCAGGTGACTTCCAAACCTTCACGGACTTGGTCACTCGGCGATCCGCAATTTCCTCTCGGATGCTCTAAACCATGACGCCTAACCGTCTGGAGGATGCACAGTCTGTTGGGGAACGTAGCAGAAATTCAAAATTTTCCTACGAGTCACCAAGATCTATCTATGGAGAGACTAGCAACGAGGGGAAGGAGAGTGCATCTACATACCCTTGTAGATCGCTAAGCGGAAGCGTTCATGAGAAGGGGGTTGAAGGAGTCGTACTCGTCGTGATCCAAATCACCGGAGATCCTAGTGCCGAACAGACAGCACCTCCACGTTCAACACACGTACAGCCCGGTGACGTCTCCCATGCCTTGATCCAGCAAGGAGAGAGGGAGAGTGTCGGTGTCAAAACCGGCGGATCTCGGGTAGGGGGTCCCGAACTGTGCGTCTAGGCAGATGGTAACAGGAGACAAGGGACACGATGTTTTACCCAGGTTCGGGCCCTCTTGATGGAGGTAAAACCCTACATCCTGCTTGCTTGATATTGATATTGTGGATGTTTACAAGAGTGGATCTACCACGAGATCAAGGAGGCTAAACCCTAGAAGCTAGCCTATGGTATGATTGTAAAGGTTGTTGTTGTGTCCTACGGACTAGAGCCATCCGGTTTATATAGACACCGGAGAGGGCTAGGGTTACATAGAGTCGGTTACAATGGTAGGAGATCTACGTATCCGTATCACCAAGCTTGCCTTCCACGCCAAGGAAAGTCCCATCCGGACACGGGACGAAGTCTTCAATCTTGTATCTTCATAGTCTTGGAGTCTGGTCGATGATGATAGTCCGGTCGATGATGATAGTCCGGCCGATGATAGTTCGGCTGATGATGGTAGTCCGGCTATCCGGACACCCCCTAATCCAGGACTCCCTCAGTAGCCCCTGAACCAGGCTTCAATGACGATAAGTCCGGCGCGTATATTGCTTGGCATTGCAAGGCGGGTTCCTCCTCCGAATGATAGAAGATTGTGAACACCAGGATAGTGTCCGGCTCTGCAAAATAAATTCCACATTCCACTGTAGAGAGAATAATATATACACAAGTTCAATCTGCTGACGTTTTTTGCGGCATGACGTCACGCCACTACCAAGCCATTACTTGAATCGTTTTTTACTCTACCACCTCAGCGCATTTAGCGAAGTGGTTTCCTTGGCACGTCTTGTCGAATCAGAGATCGTGTTCCCCCTTAATCCGGGATTCTCATCAATACGGTCGTGGGTAACCCAACCGTGCCCGTCGCCACGCCCCCTCTATCGAAGGCGAGTCCCAAACGGTCACGGAGACGGCTCTTGGTATTCTCCCTCCTTATAATGGGACCAAGGCTCGTTTCTTTTCTTCACTCCTCCATCGAATCCTTTCCCCGCTCCAAGTTCCAGCACCTAGAGCTCCAGATTCGAGCGCTTCGGACCTTCAACGATGTCCAGTTCCGACCTCCAGGGCCGGTGGATGCCCTCCTCCATCACGGAGGAGGACGTGCTAAAGCTGCGGGAGGCCAAGTACCTGGCTTATGAGATTTCGCACAGGTTGCCTGCCGAAGGGCAGGCCATCCCCACCCCCGAGCCCGGCGAGTATGTCGTTTTTGTATCCCACCTCCATCGGGGTTTAGGCTTCCCGATGGATCCTTTTGTGAGAGGGCTCATGTTCTACTATGGGTTGAAATTCCACGATTTGCCTCCGGAGTCCATCCTTCATATTTCCGCATTTATTGTTGTCTGCGAAGCCTTCCTCCGCACACCCCTCACTTTGGCCTGTGGATGAAGACCTTCAATGTGGCGCCGAAGATGATCGGGGGGCATCAAGCGGAGTGCGGCGGGGCGGCCATAAGTAGGAGGGCCGATGCCCCGTGGCCCGCTGGCTCCTTCCAAGAGGAGCTCGGCCCGTGGCAGCAAGAGTGGTTCTATATCACCGTTCCGAGGGGCCGCAGACAAAAGCCGCCGCCCTTATTCCGCCCGGGACCTCCACGACGGTTGATGTCGTGGGTCAACCAAGGGCTCAACTGGGGGCCGTCAAAGGACGTGCCCCTACTGCAGGGCCGGATTCGAGATCTCCAAACGAGGGAGGTTGATATGGTGGTGGTAATGCAGGTTATGCTGATTAGGCGTCTTCCGCCCTGCAAACGCCGCCCTCTCCGGCTGTGGGAGTTCAATCCGGAGGTCCCACGGATTCTTCAACACTTCATGGGTATGACACCCCTGGAGATGTACAAATTATTCTTCGGATCGCAAGAGGCGCGTCCGGAATTGACCGAGGATGCTGGCCTAAGCTGCAATCGCCCGGATACTCAAGTAAGTAGTTCCAAGTCCGGACATACTGTTTGTTTGCCTTTCGATGATTCGCCTTCTGACCAACTTCCTTCTAAACAGGAGTGGATAGCGGAAGCAAAATTGATATGGTGTCCGGCCCCCCTCCCCGAGACCGCGCCGGATTCCGTGCTTGTCCGGATGCTTGAGGTTGCGCCTCCAGAGGAAGGCGAAGGGGAAAGCAGGAAAGCTACTGCCTTGCCCAAGGAGGCTCTTGAAAGAGGGGGGATCGAAAATCCCTCCCTCCAAGGGGAGAAGAGGACTGCCTCCGAGGACCCGGGGGCAAAAGCCCCTAAACGGGGGAAGAAATCTTCGCCAGAGGGCCCTGCGTCCGGGGAGGCCCCGGCCGCACAATCTCCCTTTGAGAATCAGCCCTCCAACGAGCCGTAAGTAGAAAGAAAGGAGTTTTATAATAAGGGACATCCCTATTTGTGCTTCTGAGGATAACTAAAGTTTTTACCTTGTAGTTCAGATCTTCGTCCTTCGCAAATGAGCTCGTCTTCGGGGGACCTTCGTCCGGAGATGATGGAGAGCGAGACGCCTCCGTCCGAGGCGCCGTCGGATAGGGCGGACGAGCCTGAAGTGTCGTCACGGAGGGAGCCCCCTGGTTTGGCAAAGCCGGATAGTTCGGCGCCAACTGGTGTACGGCTGAAGGATCTGCTTGAGAAGGCGTCTATCTCAGAAGATCACCACGCATTGATGAGCATGGTGATTGAAAGGATTTCGTCCGCCGAAGGCGGGTTGCATAATGCTGTCAGGAGTTTGCTGGCGGGGTTTGAGGTACGTAAAAATGACACACCTTTTAACAGTTTTGCATATAGAATGCGCCCTGTATAGATAGTAGCCCCTGAGACTCGGTAGGTTGTCGAAATTGACAGCGTGCCGAGGATCAAAATCGCAGGTTTAAATTTCCGCTGTGCCGATGCAGGTGGCGGGTCGTTCGGGGGCTAGCCGGACTAATGGAGTTGCTGAACTAAAGCGGCAACTCGCTGTTGCGGATGCGGACATCACGCTGGTCAACAGGCGACTTGATGAGTCGCAAGGTAAGTGTTTCTATGCGGTCACTTGGTAAGGGGGCCGAAGCCAGCTCCTTACAACATGTGCATGAAATGTAGATAGTGCCGTTGCTGTGGAGGGCCTTCGGGCCGAACTTGCTCAAGCCAAGGAGCATGCCAGAAGGAGTAATGCGGCAGCCTCGAGGGCGGCCGACGAGTTAGTGGCCGAAAGGGCCGCACACTGCCGGAGCAGGGAAGAGATGGCTGAAATGGCCATGAAGTTAAAAGATGCTACCGACCGCAGTGAGGCTCTTGGGAAGGAGCGCCTAGCGGGACAAGAAGACCTGGAGAAGGCCACCGCCGAAGCCAAGGATGCCCGCTCTGCAATGTGGGCTATAAAGGAAGAGCTGCGCCAGGCCGGAGATATTGTAGCTGGCAAGCCTTTTCTGCTGCGCCGAAGGTTTACGGATTCAAAGTATGCTCAGCTGGGCCAACTGTGGGGTCCATAGGACCCTTATATGGACTTAGTAGCGAGTGCGGCGGATACCGTTGTGCATTTTCAAAGCCAGAAGGATCACAAGACGGAAGAGCTGTTTTGGTCTCAATTCCATAGTCCGGAGCGTTCACTTTCGCTGACCGACCGTTTGGCCGAGTGGGCTGAGCTAAATAGGTTGTCCGGGCTTGCTATGACGGATATAGTGACCCATGTCTGGCCAGATAGGCCCGAGCCGAAGAGTTACTTTGGCTTATTGCAGCGATTTCTTGGAGCGGTACCGCATATTAAGGCGATGAAGCGGTCGGCCTGCATAGAGGGTGCGCGGATGGCACTCGCCCGTGTGAAGACACATTGGACAGAGATGGATGCCACCGCTGTTGCGACCCCGGGTTCGGACGATAACCGGTTACCCGCCGAGCACTATTTTGGCGAAGTGCTGCGTGGTGCTCGTGTAATAGAGTCGCAGTGCTCAAAAAATGTTACGTTCGAATGAACGTTTTTATGATGTAAAACAATATTTATGATGTAAGCGCCTTTTATACTTGTGCGTTCAAGTAATAGAGTATCTCCTATGCGGCCGTTCATGTATACATGTGTATAACCTGAAAGATGGCAGTCGTCGGCTTCAGCCCCCACGCACAAGGTGCGGGGGTGTTCGCAAAAAATAGCCCGTTTTCACACTTAATCCGATGTCCCGGTCCTGTAAAGGAGGTGGTAGCATAGCAAACGAGGCAACCGGACTATAATGCTTTATCACTTTCACTTAGCCATGGAGTTCGAGGATGGGGCTATGACATAGCCCCTGGGGGCACGCGCTCTCCGAATTTGGGGCGCGTATGTGCCTGACCAGGAAACGACCCTTCGTCAAAGCGGAGGAATTCTAAACATTCCCATGGTCGATCGAGTGGTTGACCAGTCTCTCGATGTATCATGACAGTCAGTTTTCGGCTTTCTCTACTGAGGTGCTCGCCCAGCCGAACTGGGGCACAATCGCAGTAGTTCTCCTGGTGCCGCGTTAGCCGATGATACAGAACATAAGGTAGAAAAACACAGGAGCCGGGCAAACCCAACATTTGACCAAAGACATGATTCGGAGTTGATGCATATAAGGCCTAACTTGAGACGCCGAACACTCCCGAAGGTGTTCGGTCTTTACAAAAGCGGGCAAAACAATGCCCTAAGCCCCTTGTGTCCAGGTACGAGCAAGTTCTTCTGGCGCTGCCGATGCCAAAATGCCAGTCTCCACTCTGGTTATAACAAGAAACCAGGGGATTATAGCAACAAGAGACAGTAAGAAAGGTTTACTTAGGGTCTTAGTCTGAAAAGAGTCCTTGCAACGGGTCCCTACTGCACGTCTGCACCTGTGTCTCCGTTGTGCCATATCCTGGACGGGTGTGCATGATGTTCATCTGTAAAAAGAGAGGAACTTAGTTTGAAAAGAAATCGTGCGAGAAAGTGCATAAAAAATTGAAATATAGATTAATAAAGCTGAGCCTATGTACAAACCCTTGTGAAGGTAGCCCCTAGCTTATTTATTCCGAACTTGTCCAGCCGTGTCCGGGGTCTCAGGCGACCTTTTAATGAAATGATGCCACATGGACCGGGCATTTTAAGCGTAAGAGACGCGTAATGTGGTATTGCATTGAAGCGGACGAAAGCTTCCCGTCCCAGTGATGCTTGATAGCTACTTTTAAATGGGGCGACATGAAAGGTTAGCTTTTCTCGTCGGAAGTTGTCAGGTGACCCGAACACAACTTCTAGTAATAATGAAATTGTGCACCTGGCGTAAGGGCCTGGCGCCACTCCTTTGAAGGAAGTGCGGCTATGCCGAATTGTAGTAGGGTCTATCCCAACTTGCGGATTGTGTCCGGATATAGCAGGTTTAAGTCACTGCCGCCGTCCATCAAAACCTGCTTGAATTGCAGTCCGTCTATTATGGGATCCAGTATCAGGGCAGTCTATCCTGTGTTCCGGATACTTCTGGACTAATCCAGGTGGTCGAAAGTGATTGGTTTTGACATCCAATCTCGGTGTTCCGCTGGGGTGGACCGTGCGACACTTGTCTTAGCGAGTGTCGTGTTGGTTTTCCGTACTATCACATGAAGTGAGTTTACTGTTTTGACTTCTTGTGGGAAAGTCTTTTGACTTTCGGTGCTCTGCTGGTGGGGTTCATCATCGTCCTCGCTTGGCGCATCGAGCCCCTTGTGTCCGGCGTTGAGTCTGTCGGACTGTTTAAAAACCCAACAATTTCGGTTGGTATAGTTTGCAGGCCTTCCGGAGGTACTGTGGATTTGACATATCCAATCTAAAATTTTGTTTAAATTTGATAGCTCATCGCTGTTGTCCTTAAGAGGCAGTGTTTTATTGTTTGGCCGCGAGCTTTTGAATCCGGCGTTGACCGCCGTGCCCTTTGGGCTTTTTTTCTTTATTCCGGCGCTGATCTTTCCTGCGCCGTGATTTTCCGTTTCCATCTCTGATCTCGGATGTACTCAGGTCGCTGGTGCTGCATCTTGCTAGCCAGCTGTCTTCTCCTGCGCAAAAGCGCGTCATGAGGCTTGTTAGCGCGGCCATTGTTCTTGGCTTCTCTTGGCTGAGGTGTCTGGCGAGCCATTCGTCTCAGACGTTGTGTTTAAAAGCTGCTAAGGCTTCCGCGTCCGGACAGTCGACTATTTGGTTCTTTTTGGTAAGGAACCTGTTCCAGAATTAGCGCGGTGACTCTCCGGGCTGTTGGGTTATATGACTCAGATCGTCTGCATCCGGAGGGCGGACATAAGTCCCTTGAAAATTTTCTCTAAACGTGTCCTCAAGCTCTTCCCAACTTCCAACAGTGTTTTCTGGGAGGCTTTTGAGCCAATGCCGAGCTAGCCCTTTGAGCTTGAGGGGTAGGTATTTTATGGCGTGGAGATCATCTCCTCTAGCCATGTGTATGTGTAGTATGTAATCTTCTATCCAGACTCCTGGGTCTGTTGTGCCATCGTATGCCTCTATGTTTATGGGTTTGAACCCTGCTGGAAATTCATGATCCAGCACCTCATCGGTAAAACATAGCGGGTGTGCGGCGCCCCTGTATTTGGGTGTGCCGCTGTCTTCGAACACTTGTCGTGTTGTGTTACTTCCTGGGGCCCTGTTTTTTTGGCCCATAGATGGACCTAGTTGGGCCGTCCGTTTTTCCCAGGATCATAAGTCGGCTTGTGTGCGGCGCCGCTTGTCGCTTTTGGCCTATCATCTGGCCGTCTATCCAGCCAGGCGGCCTCTTTATTTTTTGACTGTGAGGGCTCTATGGCTTCCTCGTCGAATTCTGGCAGCAGCTTGCGCTTCGGGTAGCTCTTTGTTTGATGGCCATTGCCATATTTGTCTGCGGTCTTGAGTATTTTGCTCCACTTCATTCTGAGGATGTCTTCCGCTATTTTGAGCTTCCGTTTTTCCTTCTTCAAACTTCTTGAAGTGGCGACGAGTCTTTTGTGAAGGTTCTTATGCTCCGGTGGTGTGTCCGGACTGTTGATTGCTCCGTGAAGGGGTTGATTATCCGGTTCGTCCTCTTCGGATGGTTGCTTGGTTGTATGTTCATCGTCCGCTGGTTTGCCCTGCTCTATCGCTGGGTCGTTAGGAATGCTGCTTTGATCGAGGCGGGACTTAGGGCGGCGTCTACGTCGCCGTTTTGGTTGTTTATCGGCGGGATTATCCTCTGCCGCGTCCCGTTGTTCCTTGGTATCGCTTCCCTTTGGGGTGTCCACCATATGTATGTCATGTGACGAGGTGGTCTTCCAGTGTCCTGTAGGCACTGGTTCTTGATAGTCTCCGGCATCGTCGTCCATACCGTCGATGTCTTCGGAGTCGTAGTCGAGTACGTCGGTTAGATCGTCGACGGTGACTACGAAGTGGGTGGTGGGTGGGCCCTGAATTTCTTCATCGTCCGCATCCCAACCATCCTGGCCGTAGTTCGGCCAGGGCTCTCCGGATAGCGAGAGATGCTTCAGCGAATTTAAGATATCGCCGAAGGGTGAGTGCTGAAAGATGTCCGCAGTGGTGAATTCCATGATCGGCGCCCAGTCGGATTCGACCGGCAGGGGCGCAGGAGGTTCGGAGTCCGGCAGGGGGTCTGGCACCTCGGAGTCATGGGCTTTATGCAGGACAAGATAAGTGTTCGGCTCCATCACCGTAGAAGTTGCAGCTCCCGAGGCGGTGTCCAGCCATCCGTCCTCGATCTGAGCAATCGGCTCCGGACTATGGGTCGGAGCGGATTCGTGTGCGGCCTCCAAGGTGCTGTCCGGCGGCAGAGTTAGGTCGTGCCCATCGTGACAGCGCGGCACGCTTGGCTGTGGCTCAGATCCATCGAAGATCAAGTCCCCGCGGATATCGGCCGTGAAGTTTAGGCTTCCAAACCTGACCTGACGGCCAGGGGCGTAGCTTTCGATCTGTTCTAGATGGCCAAGTGAGTTGGCCCGCAGTGCGAAGCCGCCGAATACGAAGATCTATCCGGGGAGAAAAGTCTCACCCAGGACTGCGTCGTTGTCGATTGAAGAGGCCATCAAGCCTATCGGTGACGACACAGAGGAACTCTCAATGAAAGCACCAATGTCAGTGTCAAAACCGGCGGATCTCGGGTAGGGGGTCCTGAACTGTGCGTCTAGGCGGATGGTAACAGAAGACAAGGGACGCGATGTTTTACCCAGGTTCGGGCCCTCTTGATGGAGGTAAAACCCTACGTCCTGCTTGATTGATATTGATATTGTGGATGTTTACAAGAGTGGATCTACCACGAGATCAAGGAGGCTAAACCCTAGAAGCTAGCCTATGGTATGATTGTAACGGTTGTTGTTGTGTCCTACGGACTAGAGCCATCCGGTTTATATAGACACCGGAGAGGGCTAGGGTTACATAGAGTCGGTTACAATGGTAGGAGATCTACGTATCCGTATCGCCAAGCTTGCCTTCCACGCCAAGGAAAGTCCCATCCAGACATGGGACGAAGTCTTCAATCTTGTATCTTCATACTCTTGGAGTCCGGTCGATGATGATAGTCCGGTCGATGATGATAGTCCGGCCGATGATAGTTTGGCTGATGATGGTAGTCCGGCTATCCGGACACCCCCTAATCCAGGACTCCCTCAGAGAGGTTGGGGAAGATTCCATCCAGCAGCAGCACAACGGTGTGGTGGTGGTGGAGGAGCATGGCAATCCTGCAGGGCTTCGCCAAGCACCGCGGGAGAGGAGGAGAAAGATAGGTAGGGCTGCGCCAACAGGAGAAGAACTTCGTGTGTCAGGTTGCTCCTTTGCCTCCACTATATATAGGGGGAGAGGGGGGGCGGCCAGCCCAAGATCCCATCTGAGGGGCGGCCAAGAGGGGAGAGGGGAAACTTGCCCCCCAAGTTAGGTGGGTGCGCCCGCCTCCCCAAACCCTAGGCACCTTGGGCCCTTGTGGGGGGGGGCGCACCATCCCACCTGGGGCTGGCCCCCTCCCACACTTGGCCCATGCTGCCCTCCGGGGATGGTGGCCCCACTTGGTGGACCCCCGAGACCCTCCCGGTGGTCCCAGTACGTTACCGATAAAACCCGAAACTTTTCCGGTGACCAAAACAGGACTTCCCATATATAAATCTTTACCTACGGACCATTCCAGAACTCCTCGTGACGTCCGGGATCTCATCCGAGACTCCGAACAACATTCGGTAACCACGTATATCTATTCCCTATAACCCTAGCGGCATCGAACCTTAAGTGTGTAGACCCTACGGGTTCGGGAACCATGCAGACATGACCGAGACAACTCTCCGGCCAATAACCAACAGCGGGATCTGGATACCCATGTTGGCTCCCACATGTTCCACGATGATCTTATCGGATGAACCACGATGTCAAGGATTCAATCAATCCCGTATACAATTCCCTTTGTCTACCGCTATAGTACTTGCCCGAGATTCAATCGTCGGTATCCCGATACCTTGTTCAATCTCGTTACCGGCAAGTATCTTTACTCATTACGTAACACATCATCCCGTGATCAACTCCTTGATCACATTGTGCACATTATGATGATGTCTTACCGAGTGGGCCCAGAGATACCTCTCCGTCACACGGAGTGACAAATCCCAATCTCGATTCGTGCCAACCCAACAGACACTTTCGGAGATACCCATAGTGCACCTTTATAGCCACCTAGTTACGTTGTGACGTTTGGTACACCCAAAGCATTCCTACGGTATCCGGGAGTTGCACAATCTCATGGTCTAAGGAAAAGATACTTGACATTTAGAAAAGCTTTAGCATACGAACTACACGATCTTGTGCTAGGCTTAGGATTGGGTCTTGTCCATCACATCATTCTCTTAATGATGTGATCCCGTTATCAATGACATCCATTGTCCATGGTCACGAAACCATGACCATCTATTGATCAATGAGCTAGTCAACTAGAGGCTCACTAGGGACATGTTGTGGTCTATGTATTCACACATGTATTGCGGTTTTCGGTCAATACAATTATAGCATAAATAATAGACAATTATCATGAACAAGGAAATACAATAATAACCATTTTATTATTGCCTCTAGGGCATATTTCCAACAGTCTCCCACTTTCACTAGAGTCAATAATCTAGTTCACGTCACTATGTGATTGTAATGAATCGACACCCATGGGGTTTGATCATATCTCGCTTGTGAGAGAGGTTATTAGTCAACGGATCTGAACCTTTCAGATCCGTGTGTGCTTTGCAAATCTCTATGTCATCTCCTAGATGCAGCTACCACGCTCTATTTGGAGCTATTCCAAATAACTGTTCTACTATATGAATCCGGTTTACTACTCAGAATAATCTGGATTAGTGTCAAAGTTTTCATCGGCGTAACCCTTTACGACGAATTCTTTTACCACCTCCATAATCGAGAAAATTCCTTAGTCCACTAGTTACTAAGGATAAGTTTGACCGCTGTCCTGTGATCCATTCCTGGATCACTCTTGTACCCCTTGACTGACTCATGGCAAGGCACACTTCCGGAAGTGTGCGGTACACAGCATAGCATACTATAAAGCCTATGTCTAAGGCATAGGGGACGACCTTTGTCCTTTCTGTCTTTTCTACCGTGGTCAGGTCTTGAGTCTTACTCAATACTCATACCTTATAACACAGCCAAGAACTCCTTCTTTGCCGATCTATTTTGAACTCCTTAAAAATCTTGTCACGGTATGTATTCATTTGAAAGTACTATTAAGCGTTTTGATCTATCCTTATAGATCTTGATGCTCAATGTTCAAGTAGCTTAATCCAGGCTTTCCATTGAAAAACACTTTTCAAATAACCCTATATGCTGTCCAGAAATTATACATCATTTCTGATCAACAATATGTCAATAACATATACTCATCAGAAATAACCCACTCACTTCTTTGGAAATACAAGTTTCTCATAAACTTTGTATAAACCCAAAATCTTTGATCATCTCATCAAAGTGTATATTCCAACTCCGAGATGCTTACTCCAGTCCTTATAAGGATTGCTGGAGTTTTGCATACTTGTTAGCATCTTTTAGGATTGACAAAACTTTTTGGTTGTATCACATACAACCTTTCCTCAAAAAATCATCGAGGAAACAATGTTTGAACATCCTATCTGCAATATTTCATAAATAATGCAGTAACTGCTAATATAATTCCAACAGACTCTTAGCATCACTACGAGTGAGAAAGTCTCATCGTAGTCAACTCCTTGAACTTGTCAGAAAACATCTTAGCGACAAGTCGAGCTTTCTTAATGGTGACAATTACCATCATTGTCCATCTTTCTTTTAAAATCCATCTTTACGCAACAGCCTTACGACCATCAAGTAGTTCTTCCAAAGTCCACACTTTGTTTTCATACATGGATCCTCTCTCGGATTTTATGGCCTCTAGCCATTTGTCGGAATCCAGGCCCACCATCGCTTCTCCATAGCTCATAGGTTCATTTTTGTCTAGCAACATGACCTCCAAGACAGGATTACGTACCATTCTGAAGTAGTATGTATCCTTGTCAACCTACGAGGTACGGTAGTGACTTGATCCGAAGCTTCATGATCACTATCATAAGCTTCTACTTCAATTGGTGTAGGCGCCACAGGAACAACTTCCTGTGCCCTGCTACACACTAGTTCAAGTGACGGTTCAATAACCTCATCAAGTCTCCACCATCCTCCCACTCAATTCTTTCGAGAGAAACTTTTCCTCGAGAAAGGACCCGTTTCTAGAAACAATTACTTTTGCTTCCGGATCTGGAATAGGAGGTATACCCAACTGTTTTTGGGTGTCCTATGAAGATGTATTTATCCGCTTTGGGTTCGAGCTTATCTGGCTGAAACCTTTTCACATAAGTGTCGCAGCCCCAAACTTTTAAGAAATGACAGCTTAGGTTTCTCTAAACCATAGTTCATACGTTGTCATCTCAACGGAATTACGTGGTGCCCTATTTGAAGTGAATGCGGTTGTCTCTAATGCCTAACCCATAAACGATAGTGGTAATTCGATAAGAGACATCATGGTATGCACCATATCCAATAGGGTGCAGCTATGATGTTCGGACACACCATCACGCTATGGTGTTCCGGGCGGTATTAGTTGTCAAACAATTTCTACAAGGTCTTAGTTGTGTACCAAACTCGTAACTCAGATATTTATCTCTATGATCATATCATAGACATTTTATCCTCTTGTCACGATGATCTTCAACTTCACTCTGAAATTACTTGAACCTTTCAATAATTCAGACGTGTGTTTCATCAAGTAAATATACTCAGCATCTACTCAAGTCATCTGTGAAGTAAGAACATAACAATATCCACTGCATGCCTCAGCACTCATTGTACTGCACACATCAAAATGTGTTACTTCCAACAAGTTGCTTTCTTGTTCCATCTTACTGAAAACGAGGCTTTTCAGTCATCTTGCCCATGTGGTATGATTTTCATGTCTCAAGTGATTCAAAATCAAGTGAGTCCAAACGATCCATCTGCATGGAGTTTCTTCATGCGTACATACCCATAGACATGGTTCACATGTCTCAAACTTTTCAAAAAACGAGTGAGTCCAAAGATCCATCAACATGGAGCTTCTTCATGCGTTTTATACCAATATGACTTACATGGCAGTGCCACAAGCAGGTGGTACTATCATTACTATCTTATATCTTTTGGCATGAACATGTGTATCACTACGATCGAGATTCAATAAACCATTCTTTTAGGTGCAAGACCATTGAAGGTATTATTCAAATAAATAGAGTAACCATTATTCTCCTTAAATGAATAACCGTATTGCGATAGACATAATCCAATCATGTCTATGCTCAATGCAAACACCAAATAACAATTATTTAGGTTTAACACCAATCTCGATGGTAGAGGGAGCAGGCGATGCTTGATCATATCAACCTTGGAAACACTTCCAACACACATCATCATCTCACCTTTAGCTAGTCTCTGTTTATTTCGTAGCTCTTTTATTTCGAGTTACTAACACTTAGCAACCGAACCGGTATCTTAATACCCTGGTGCTACTAGGAGTACTAGTAAAGTACACATTTAATACAATCTATATCCAATATACTTCTGTCAACCTTGCCAGCCTTCTCATCTACCAAGTATCCAGGGTAGTTCTGCTTCAGTGACCGTTCCCTCGTTACAGAAGCACTTAGTCTCGGGTTTGGGTTCAACCCTGGGTTTCTTCACTGGAGCAGCAATTGATTTGCCGTTTCATGAAGTACCCCTTCTTGCCCTTGCCCTTCTTGAAACTAGTGGTTTCACTAACCATCAACAATTGATGCTCCTTCTTGATTTCTACTTTCGCGGTGTCAAACATCGCGAATATTTCAAGGATCATCATATCTATCTCTGATATGTTATAGTTCATCATGAAGCTCTAGTAGCTTGGTGGCAATGTCTTTGGAGAAACATCACTATCTCATCTGGAAGATTAACTCCCACTCGATTCAAGTGATTGTTGTACCCAGACAATTTGAGTACAAGCTCAACGATTGAGATTTTCTCCCTTAGTTTGTAGGCTAAGAAACTCGTGGGAGGTCTTATACCTCTTGACGTGGGCACGAGCCTGAAATCCCAATTTCAGCCCTCAAAACATATCATATGTTCAGCGACATTTCGAAATTGTCTTCGGTGCCTCAATTCTAAACCGTTTAACATTACTGAACTATCACGTAGTTATCAAAACGTGTATGTCAGATGTTCGCAACATCCACAGACGATGTTCGAGGTTCAGCACACTGAGCGGTGCATCAAGGACATAAGCCTTCTACGCAGCAATGAGGACAATCCTCAGTTTACGGACCCAGTCCGCATAATTGCTACTATCAACTTTCAACTAAATTTTCTCTAGGAACATATCTAAAACAGTAGAACTAAAGCGCGAGCTACGACATAATTTGCAAAACCCTTTTGACTATGTTCAGGATAATTAAGTTCATCTAATGAACTCCCACTCAGATAGACATCCCTCTAGTCATCTTAAGTGATACATGATCCGAGTCAACTAGGCCGTGTCCGATCATCACGTGAGACGGACTAGTCATCATCGGTGAACATCTTCATGTTGATCGTATCCACTATACGACTCATGTTCGACCTTTCGGTGTCTTGTGTTCCGAGGCCATGTCTGTACATGCTAGGCTCGTCAAGTCAACCTAAGTGTTTTGCGTGTGTAAATCTGGCTTACACCCGTTGTATGTGAACGTTAGAATCTATCACACCCGATCATCACGTGGTGCTTCGAAACAACGAACTTTCGCAACGGTGCACAGTTAGGGGGAACACTTTCTTGAAATTATTATGAGGGATCATCTTATTTACTACCGTCATTCTAAGCAAATAAGATGCATAAACATGATAAACATCACATGCAATCAAAAAGTGACATGATATGGCCAATATCATTTTGCTCCTTCTGATCTCCATCTTCGGGGCTCCATGATCATCATCGTCACCGGCATTGACACCATGATCTCTATCATCATGATCTCCATCATCGTGTCTCCATGAAGTTGTCTCGCCAACTATTACTTCTACTACTATGGCTAACGGTTTAGCAATGAAGTAAAGTAATTACATGGTGTTATTCAGTGACATGCAGGTCATACTATAAATAAAGACAACTCCTATGGCTCCTGTCGGTTGTCATACTCATCGACATGCAAGTCGTGATTCCTATTACAAGAATATGATCAATCTCATACATCACATATATTTATCACATTCTTTTGGCCATATCACATCACATAGCATACCCTGCAAAAACAAGTTAGACGTCCTCTAATTGTTGTTTGCATGTTTTACGTGGCTGCTATGGCTTTCTAGCAAGAATCTTTCTTACCTACGCAAAAGCCACAACGTGATATGCCAATTGCTATTTACCCTTCATAAGGACCCTTTTCATCGAATCTGATCCGACTAAAGTGGGAGAGACTGGCACCCGCTAGCCACCTTATGCAACAAGTGCATGTCAGTCGGTGGAACCTGTCTCACGTAAGAGTATGTGTAAGGTCGGTCCGGGCCGCTTCATCCCACAATGCCGCCGAATCAAGATAAGACTAGTAACGGTAAGCAAATTGAACAAAATCAACGCCCACAACAACTTGTGTTCTACTCGTGCATAGAATCTACGCAATAGACCTAGCTCATGATGCCACTATTGGGGAACGTAGCAGAAATTCAAAATTTTCCTATGAGTCACCAAGATCTATCTATGGAGAGACTAGCAACGAGGGAAAGGAGAGTGCATCTACATACCCTTGTAGACCGCTAAGCGGAAGCGTTCATGAGAACGGGGTTGAAGGAGTCGTACTCGTCGTGATCCAAATCACCGGAGATCCTAGTGCCGAACGGACGGCACCTCCGCGTTCAATACACGTACAGCCCGGTGACGTCTCCCATGCCTTGATCCAGCAAGGAGAGAGGGAGAGGTTGGGGAAGACTCCATCCAGCAGTAGCACAACAGCGTGGTGGTGGTGGAGAAGCGTGGCAATCCTGCAGGGCCTTGCCAAGCACCGCGGGAGAGGAGGAGAAAGAGAGGTAGGGCTGCGCCAACAGGAGAGGAACTTCGTGTGTCAGGCTGCTCCTTTGCCTCCACTATATATAGGGGAGAGGGGGGGCTGCGCCCCCACCTAGGGTTCCACCCTAGGGGGGGCCAGCCCAAGATCCCATCTGAGGGGCGGCCAAGGGGGGAAGAGGGGAAACTTGCCCCCCCAGTTAGGTGGGTGCGCCCCCCTCCCCAAACCCTAGGCGCCTTGGGCCCTTGTGGGGGGGCGCACCGGCCCACCTGGGGCTGGCCCCCTCCCACGCTTGGCCCATGATGCCCTCCGGGGATGGTGGCCCCACTTGGTGGACCCCCGGGACCCTCCCGGTGGTCCCGGTACGTTACTGATAAAACCCGAAACTTTTCCGGTGACCAAAACAGGACTTCCCATATATAAATCTTTACCTCCGGACCATTCCGGAACTCCTTGTGACGTCCGAGATCTCATCCGGGACTCCGAACAACATTCGGTAACCACGTATATCTATTCCCTATAACCCTAGCGTCATCGAACCTTAAGTGTGTAGACCCTACGGGTTCGGGAACCATGCAGACATGACCGAGACAACTCTCCGGCCAATAACCAACAGCGGGATCTGGATACCCATGTTGGCTCCCACGTGTTCCACGATGATCTTATCGGATGAACCACGATGTCAAGGATTCAATCAATCCCGTATACAATTCCCTTTGTCTACCGGTATAGTACTTGCCCGAGATTCGGTCGTTGGTATCCCAATACCTTGTTCAATCTTGTTACCGGCAAGTCTCTTTACTCGTTACGTAACACATCATCCCGCGATCAACTCCTTGATCACATTGTGCACATTATGATGATGTCTTATCGAGTGGGCCCAAAGATACCTCTCGTCACACGGAGTGACAAATCCCAGTCTCGATTCGTGCCAACCTAACAGACACTTTCGGAGATACCCTTAGTGCACCTTTATAGCCACCCAGTTACGTTGTGACGTTTGGTACACCCAAAGCATTCCTACGGTATCCGGGAGTTGCAAAATCTCATGGTCTAAGGAAAAGATACTTGACATTTAGAAAAGCTTTAGCATACGAACTACACGATCTTGTGCTAGGCTTAGGATTGGGTCTTGTCCATCACATCATTCTCCTAATGATGTGATCCCGTTATCAATGACATCCAATGTCCATGGTCACGAAACCATGACCATCTATTGATCAATGAGCTAGTCAACTAGAGGCTCACTAGGGACATGTTGTGGTCTATGTATTCACACGTGTATTGCGGTTTCCGGTCAATACAATTATAGCATAAATAATAGACAATTATCATGAACAAGGAAATACAATAGTAACCATTTTATTATTGCCTCTAGGGCATATTTCCAACACGGTCCTCAAAGGTAACAAGCGTCGGTTCCACACAGAAACAATATCTTCCGTGACGCTCAATCACTTTGGGTTGTTGGTGTTTGGGGTTTGGGTTTTCCTAACTTGATGATTTTCGCTCAAAGTCCTCGGAGGATTGGATGCTCTCAATGACAAGTGTTAGTTTCTCTCAGAGCAGCCAACTAGCTAGTGGTTGAGGGGAGCGGCTATTTATAGCCTAGGGAGCAGCCCGACATGATAAGACATAAATGTCCTTCAATGATATGACCGTTAGGTGGTAGGATGTTTTGGAAGGCTGGCGTGTAGCACAGCAACGGTCGGAAATTTGAGCTATCAAATTCCTTAGGGCTATCATGTTCCTCACTTGTAGGCAATCTGCACTGGCAAATTCCTAACTCCCCAGTCAGAACAAATTCCTGAGAGACCAGAAGATCTTCATATCTGTCACTGAAGAAATTGACTGAACTGTATGAGATTTTCAATGGCTTCACTCGAAGGATTGGGTAGGTGTAGGATTTGAGTTTTTTTTGCATGGTAATACGTGTCTCATTCATATCATAAAGATTAAAGTACAAGTCGCGTAAGGACCGACATGAAAAAACTGAAAAGATAGCAGAACATCTCTGAGCTTGACACCAATGCCCCTCACCTGCCTCCGGTACCACGACAGCAACCACCAAAGAAAAGAATGATGGATCACCTCCTCACCCGAGCTCGATGCGGCTCCATCGTTGATATGCAGCTTTGTGGACCTCCAAGGTGGCTCACCAAAAGTGAAGCCCTTACCGTTGAACGAATCAGACCGGGGCAACACCCCGGACACGCCATCAAACTCCAGATCTAGCACCCCACCGCGACTAAGACGCCGCAGAAGGAAACCATACCTGCCATCCGCGAACCACGAACCCAGCACAAGTTCCATCTTTCAGATGTCGTCGATGCAGACCACAACCTGTATCCGCTCCTGGACTACCTCCCAAGCTCCGTGCCGACGCTAGAGCAAACATTGTCGCAACGGCGGAGCCCGAGGACACTGGTCCACCACGAGGATGCCGCCGCCGCCATGCCATCCTTGCTTGAACAGACTGGTTTCCAAATTCATCCCCAACCATAGGACCGATGGCCTTGTCAAGGAAGGATCCGAAGAATCTTTATTCAGCGCTATCATCGTCACCGCCGAAGCAAAGACGATGAACAGCCTAGAAACCTAGACTACGAGAGAGTAAAAGCGATCCACACGCATGGATCGAGCGACCCACCTCACCACCGACGATCGAGGTCGCCGGCGGAGGGGAGCCACCAGAGGACGGCGCTGGAAGATTGGGCTCTCCTGGCGGCGGCTAGGGTTCCAGTCGCCAGTGATAGGAGGAAAACGATATAGGCGGAGAGCAGCGAATAGTGTGTAGGATTTGAGTTGAGCATCACTTGGAAAGTGTTTCCTTAGTATTACCTCGACCCCCTTTAATAGTACGGTGTTTCCTATGACTCAAGAAAGAGGAAAGGAAACTACGAAAACAAAAGTCTTCATGTTTCATAGTCCTCGCATGAATATCCAAGTCTTCAAGGTCACACCAATTTCCTCACTTTCAAAGTCTTCAAGAAAACCAAAGTCTTCAGCTGATGACATACATTTTTAGGGGTCGACTTTCATCGTAGACATCAAACTCCTCATCGACATATAGAGCTTGTGTAACTCACAAACACATTAGTCCCTATAAGTCTTCAATACACCAAAATCACTAAGGGCACTAGATGCACTTATATGTCTCTACTACTTATAGAAAAGCAAATTGAAATCCCCCTAAAGACAGACCACAAGATACTTGCTACGATACCCCACTACGGAAGATCTCCATGCTGGCAGTGGCAGGTAAGGCTCAAGTTCTTAATTTTTTGTGCCAAACATTGATAAATGTTTTGATTGATTGCAAAATTTCATCACCGGGTGACATTCGAAAACGTGGCAAAAAAATCGATGCTCCAAGATGCTTTTTGGAGTATCATTTTTTCACGTTTTCCATGAACATCATCCATTCCGGCGATGAAACTTTGCAAACAATCAAAATGTTTGGCACAAAGAAGTCTGTATTTTTTTAAATTCATTTATTTCAATTTTACTGTTCACCCAAGCTCACATGAGTTCGGTATCAGAACAATCGTGTCCCGCGTCTAAAATAGTGATCTAAAAGGGGGGTGGCGTTTTGGCTCCTGGGAGCATTTGCTCCTGGATGAAAAGTACCTCAAAAAATGGTAAAATGTTTTCAAAAAATTCTGATTTTTTTGTGGATGCTCGTGTTAGTGCCGCAAGCTTGATAATTTTAATGCAAAATGGAGCAGTAGTGTTTTGTCGGTGAGAAAAACAAATTTTGGGGTGACATTTTTTGGAAACATTTGGTGTTCAATTTGTTTATTTTTGTTTTTTGCAAAGGCGAAAATGTTTAATATCTTTTCCTAAAACTTTGTAGATAGCATTTGGATGTGACTATGAGTACATAAAAAAATTATTGGGATTTTTCACATTTCAAAAATCATTTCCTGCACGCAGGAGCACGTGCTCCCAGGAGCCAAATTGGATTTTTGATCTAAAAGCTCTTGTATTATTTCATAAAGAAAGGTCTTATATTGGTTTACAGAAGTAGTACGTGACAACACCCGTGTTGAACAGTGGCGGAGACAGCACCCGGCAAGCCGGGGCTGCTGCCCGGGCTCCCATGCTGCATGTGCATGGAGCTCTAGTAGTAAACAAATGGTTTCTTAACAGTTTATTTAGGCAAAATATAATTAACTTGGCATCACGTATATCTTGCCCAGGCTCTAAGTTTGAGCTGGCTCCGCCACTACTGTTGAAGCCATCTCTTTTTTGAAAGGTTGAAGCCATCTCTCTGATGCATAGCATAGCCCACGTACAAGGTTGACACTGGCAACGGGCAGCGAGGCCCAAGAACACGAAGGCAGGCAGGATTTGAAGCGGACAAGGCCCGGCCATCGGATGCGCATCGGACGGTCGACCCCAGCCCCGCCCCTAGATTCAACGCGCGCGATACGAACGCGTCGTGCATGCATGCATGCATGCACGGCCGCGCGCGCCACGAGAAGTGGTCAGATTGAAGACCGGCCGATCAGATCTCCCCTAACCGCCAAAACCTTCCTCGATCCACCGATCACTCTCCTCCTCGCCATGACCGTCTCCTCCCCCACTCTCCTATATATACACTGACACTCCACGCCCACACTCACCCAGAGATCGAGCTCGCCATCGCCATCGACACCCACTAGCCGCACGCACGCACCATGGCGCCCCCGAAGCTCTCCTTGCTGGTGCTCCTCGTCCTCCTCCTCCCGGCGGCCGGCAGCGCCGGCGCCAACGACGTGGCCGCCGACGCGCCCCCGGTCGGGGCCGCCGGCGGCGGCGGCTTCAACGTCTCGGAGATCCTGGCCAAGTTCCCGGAGTTCACCCTCTTCAACTACCTCATCAGCAAGACGCGCGTGGCCAAGGACATCAACAGCCGCAACTCCGTCACCGTGCTCGCCCCCGTCAACGCCGACGTCGACTGGCTGCTCCGCCGCAGCGCGCGCCTGCCGCGGGCCGCCTTCCTCGAGCTCCTCTCCGTCCACGTCGTCCTCGACTACTACGACGCCGCCAAGCTGGCTGCCCTGCCCCGCGGCCGCGGCGCCAAGCCCGTCGTCGCCACCACGCTCTACCAGACCTTCGGCCCCGCCAACGGCGACAAGTCCGGCTTCCTCACCATCACCCCCGCGCCCGACGGCGGCGCCGTCTTCGCCTCGGCCGCCCCCGGCGCGCTCGTCAACGCCACCTTCAACAAGGCCGTCACCGCCAGGCCCTACAACATCTCCGTCCTCCAGATCAGCAACTTCGTCGTGCCGCCCGGGGTCATCACCAAGCCGCGCGCCCCGCCGCCGCCCAAGGTGATGAGCTCCGTGTCGGCCGTCGCGCCCAGCCCCGCGCCGGTGAGGTCGCCGTCGCCGTCCCCGTCGTCGCTCCCGTGCCCGCCCGTGACCATGCCCATTGAGGAGCCCATGGAGGAGACCCCGGCGTCCGCGCCGGCGCCGTCGCAGGGCCACGCGCTGCAGGCGATGATGGGCTGGTGGTCCGCCGCCGGCGTGGCGCTGGGAATGGCGTGCGTGCTGGCGCACTTGTAGGTTCGCAGATTAGATGAGATCCATCGCAAAGCCTCGATAAATTTTGGTCTTGATTAGCTTGCACTCCTTCGGAACTCGGATTTTTTTCTTAGATTTTAATTATTTCCTATACAAATTTTATGTGAGATTGTTATGATTCAAAATGCCTGCCCTGTGGGTTCTGGCCTGTGTAAAATCTAGGGGATTATCCAATTTTTCAACCTTATTGCACTTCAAAATGGCTTCATTTACAGCCTCTAGTTTTCACGCTGTACCCGCCAACGCCATCTCGGGTCAAACCAAATCAAAGTAACACTGGCCGATTTTTTGAGTTCAAAGTTGCAATCGATTAATAACTTGACCAAAAGAGCAGACTTGGAAAAGGGATTGGCACCCGTCCCGGCAAAATTACAAGCTAGGATATGCGCGATCTATTTGGCTTCCAAGGACAATGATCAAAATTGACATTAGCAAAATTCCTACATAAAAAGGTACATTTCTGATAGCTCCCGCGACGCCTATGGAACTGCATCCATCTTTCTTGGTTGCCACCACCCCGATATAATGAGATTGATCAAAATTGACATCAGCAAAACCCTTGAATAATTAAAAAGAAGCACCAATACCTGGGATCGTGAAACTCTTAAGGGCCCTAAGTGGAGAATTAATAAATTTTAAAAAGAATTAGATAGACTGGGCGCGGTCCAATGAGCACATAGTCCCGGTGCCGACATAAGGAGATAATTGTGCTAATTGAGAACCTTTGAGGAAATCTTCTGCCTACAAAGAGTTCGTGCAAATCGGTTGATGCACGGGACCGTAATACGTCATTCTTCCATAACATAGCCACGGCCAGGAAAAAAGAAAATAATATAAAGAAACTACTAGATGAATCGGGGTCTGGAGAGAAGATAAGGAGATGAAGGATCACATCACTGGTTATTTTTAAAAACTCTTCACTTCGGATTTGTACTTCTGGCCTGTGTAAAATCTAGGGGATTATCCAATTTTTCAACCTTATTGCAATTCAATATGGCTCGATTTACAGCCTCTAGTTCTCAACGCCATTCGATGTCCACCTCCAGTTTTCACGCTGTACCCACCAACGCCATCTCGGGTCAAACCAAACCAAAGTAACACTGGCCGATTTTTGAGAGTTCAAAGTTGCAATCGGATTCGGATTAACTTGGCCAAAAGAACAAATTGGAAAATGGATTGGTACGCGTCCCGGCAAAATTACAAGTTAGGATATGCGCGATCTTGCTAGCTTCCCGGGACAATGATCAAAATTGACATTAGCAAAATTTCGATATGCACGATCCTGTTAGCTTGGTGCATTTCTGATAGCCGCCGTGACGCCTATGGAACTGCCTCCACCTTCTTGGTTGCCACCACCCCGATATAATCAGATTGATCAAATTGACATCAGCAAAACCCTTGCATAAAAGGAAGTTGCAATACCTGGGCCTCACCCATAGAGGTCCACGTCCACAAACAACATTGCACAGTTTTTCTTTTTTTGGATGAAAAGTAATGCCGTTGCATTACAATGATGATAAAGAAGAACACATTACAATGCTCAAGCAGAGCACACAAACACAAAAACACCACAAAAACACCACACCAGCACCACAACAAAGCCACAACCTAGAAGACTAGGGACCTCGACATCAGGGATCACCAAGGCTCGACAAGGGGAAGGAGATCTTCGGCTTCTATCATCATCTGACCAAGCAAGGCATGCACCTTTAGCGTTGGCCGCCTGGTTGCCACCCGACAGCACCCATGGCTCCTTGTTCATCATCAATAGAGAAGGCTGTGTCAACATTCAACATGGCATAATCCTCTGGCGGTCTCTTCCATTAACGTTTCATGATTCCTTGCTAGTTTTTTCTTTCGATCTCGGAAAGTTCGTGCATAGAGCGGCTAGCCAAGGCCGACCGAACTTATGGTATGAGAATGCCTTAATCATAGCCGACATGCCAGAACTTATCACGCCCGAACACTTTAGTCCCCGTGGAGTTGAAAAATCAATGGCCTGATCCACGAACTTGGCTTGCTAGTTCAACGCAGTCCAAATCTAGCTCCGTTTGGACTTTACTAAACCCGCAAGCCAAGTTCATGCGTTAGTCACTTCATATGTCTTCAATCATGCAACACATATGTCTGAGCCCATGGTTAGCAATTCCACGAGATATATAGTTCAAATTGCGCAAATACAACCATCACATTTCAAATATCAAAACATATCCAACAGCCACATCAGTACCTACCAGCAATCATCAATCAACCCTTAAAACATGCAAGTTGATCTTCATTCACTCAGGACACGGTGATATGCCACTAGAGTTAACATGAACTCGACTTCTGGACTGTAATACAGTCACCAAGCACAAACAGAGACAAACTGCGAAGTTGTTCTTTGGCAGTAAACAGCATTCAAAAACCTATGAACGGTGCAAGTGTACAGCACACAGAGCTCTTGTGGAATTTGGCACTCAACATGAACATCTAACAGAAAAAGACATAAATGGAGCGGAAATATCCCTTCATGCTGGGTATGTTGAGTCCATGCTCAGGAACTCAGCAAATATGGTTCAAATTGCACAAATACGATCATTGCAATTCAGACAGCAAACCATACATATCCAACGGCAGGATCAGGACCAATCAGCAATAAGCAATCATCCGTTTCAAACATGCAAGTTAATCATTCATTCATCCAGGATGCAGAACTAGAGTTAACATGAGTTCAACGCCTGTACGTAATACAGTCCAGTAGGCGCAAATGGAGACGAACTAGGAAGTTCTTTTTCAGCAGTGAACAGCAAGCATCAACCAGGAACAGTCCATGTGCTCTTCAGGCCGCATCTGGAATGTCCGTGTCCTCCTCTGGAACACCTCGGAGATACATCACATTGTTGCATCTGCATAACGAACAGCAAAACAGAGTAGTTATCACATCCAGTCATTCACTTGCATATGTGATGTAAGACTGAGTAAAAGCTAATCAGCAACCATATGACACTGCCACATCTACAGTACCCTGCTGACTTGTAGAGCTGCAGGAGTGCTACCAGTTTATATCTTTCATCAAATATCAGATACAGACTTCAGAAATGAGACAATAGCTGTGGTAAAAGATTTGATGAATGAATTACCTTATCAGTATGTCTCCCAAATTTCCAGAGCATTGCCCATCAATGTATTCCTCAGTACCACTTAGCTGCAATTTGTTTGAAGTGTGAGTAACAAAATAGTGTGGTGAAATTGACAAAACACTAGGAGTGTCCTCCATCATGTAAAATGGGTAGCCACAGACAATGTGAACTTTACCTGCAGATTCATGTAGGAGTCCACTGAAACAAGATATCCTGGGTACAAAAGGAACAATTTATGCATTAGCACAATTTAGGCATGTACAAGAATGAGACATCTGTAAAGGAAACTAATAATAATGATTGTAACTAACAAGTGATGAATCGCCATTAAAGTACCTTTGTACTCCATGCCCCATTTCAGCTTGACGATGACCATCTTCCCTGTTAGGTTTTGCAAGAACGGCTTGGGGTTAACTGGCACAGTCTGCAGCAGAGTAAAGAAACATGGGCAATTAACAAATTATATCAAAGGAAATAAGTAATACAGTACAGCACATATAAGGTCATTTTTTACGAAGAAATGTAAAAAGATGTTCAATACAGTTAGGGCAATTTTGCTGCTAAGCATAGAAATTGCAGCAATATTTTACTACAGGCATGTAAACCCTACAACTTAAAGAAGCCTAACAAAAGAGAATTCCCTATTAAGGATGTTCTTGCGGGTACTGCATTAAATCAACACAATGTAAATCAAGGAAGCAAGTAACACTATGCAAATCAAGGAAGCAAGTAACACTAAGTAGTAACCTTAACAGGAAGGTTCATAAAAAACAAATCAACAATTCAGACCAGTTCAAATACAGCAACCCAGCAATCTCCCGGGAAAATAATCCTCAATTCAAATTTACTCATGAAAATTAGTTCTGAACCAGCTACCACAAGTTGCAGCTAGAGGTAAGACAACACTAGGCTTATACCAACATGATAGCACTCATGTCAAATGCTGAATTCAGCCGAGAAGTACAATTCTGTGCTGTAACCAAAAGAACAGTTTAAAGTAGCATTTTACATCAAGGATTAGTAATAGCAGCACTACCCAACCTAACTGCAGTGCTTTAGAGCAGCAGATACAGAATTTTGCAACTAGTGATTATGACACACCCGTGGCAGCATCCCAGGAGAAAGCTTACAAAACATTGGTAACAATTTCACTGCTCTTGACGATGTCGCTACCTTCTAGACCCAAAATCTCGACCCATCTAGCCAAAGACCCAGCAGCAATGAATCGCAAAAACGTAACAAAAACGGACAGACTTTTGATAACAATCCACAATCTCAAATGCAGAATGCTCAGGCCACGTTTGCAGCCACCGCACCATGCAGCATCACTGACTCACACCAGAAGAACAGCAGATCGGAAGGGATTCGTTACTGGCTGTGACCTCGGAAGAGAACCCCGGTTCGAATTCGATCTCCCGTTGCGCGCTCTCCCTGTGGCTCGCAGGAATCGATGCCCTACATACCGGCCCAGCCCCGACCCCTCGCACAACCAATACTAGCCAATAATCCGCCGCAGGTCGCCGCGCCGCGACCGCGCGGGCCTAGGGTTCTCCACTTATCTGGTAAGTAACTCGCAGCGCGCGGAGAGGTGGGCTATGGGGGCGTGAAGGTACAGAGAGCGCGAAATCTTACCGCCATCGGAGGAGACGAGCTGGTGGCGCGGCCGCCGGTTGGAGGCGGAGACGAAGGCGACGGCGACGGCGAGGGAGGAGAGGAGGAGGAGAGGCTGCCGTGGGGGGGTCGAGCGCAAGCGAGACTAGGGTTCTATGGGGGGAAGGGGATTAGCGGTTTGTTGATGGGCTGGGCCGGTCCCGTACGTCGGTTACAAGCCCAGAATAGAGAACAGAAACTGCACTTGGTACACGGGCCCGCATCGTCTGAAGCTTTTCACATGTACCGAAACGTAGTGTGGCCCGTGTAACTGGTATACTGGTTTGTTTTTATCATGTCTAAAAACCATTTCTAAAAAAAATTACTAAAAAAACAAGTTTGTTTTAATCTGCAGAATATATTGATTTCACTAGTTATACATAATCACTTTAATACTACTGATGTTCGTAGATTAAAAAAATATTTTTTATGAAAATGCAACTTCATTTCGCACAGAAAAAAGGTTCATGTACTTTTTAAATGATCTTCTATCTGGCAAGAAATATTCATATGTTGCAAGGAAAAATGTCCGCATACAACAAAACAATGTTCATAATAATTTAGAAATATATTGCATATGAATAAAATTTAAATATATCTCGAATAGACATTCATTTTATGAAAAAACATTTTATGAAAAAATAATTTATTTTATCCAAAAATGAGAAAAAAATGTGAGCTTACAAAAACTTTTAAGCCATGACCTACTTGAATGGATCCAGTCTTTGCATCTGAATCAATGAAGTTGCCGCGGTCGTTGTCCTTTGTTCATGGAATAAAATTCCATTCTCAAATACACCCATTTATCTCTGGTCCGTGGATATGTAATGTATCAGGAATTATTTCATTTCAATTTCAAAAAAAATGCTGGCAAGCCTTCGTTTCCACCATTTTGACACCATTGGCTAGGCTCTTGTTTTTTTTTGTTTTTTTTTTGAACGTGGCTAGGCTCTTGGTTACCTGGTTTGGAGGTGCAACTTAACAGTAAAATACCTTGACCATCTCTAAACAATCTCCTAACAAAGATAATGAGGCATGGCATATAATGCGTGTATTTTGCCGGTACAGGGTTTAGAGGAAATATGATTGCAAAAACTGTGCAAACGCAACATCTCAACCATACGTTCGGACTAAAAAAAAAACTAGCTCATGTACGTGCAACATACATTTTTTTAGGGGGGGCGTGCAACACAGGAGTGCATGATACATGTACACGCCCACATGCATTTTCTGATAATGCTCTGCTGGCTGATCGTCAAAGATTTAACAACGTGAATGGCGACTAATTTAGTCAAAAAACAAAAAAGAATCTGCGATGTAGGGATTTGGGCCAGCTGCACGGGTCCGGCTACAGCTTGTGGCCGAATACCCAAACATCGAAGGCCCAATACGCACTCTAGGAAGCAACAAGACCCAAATCGTTGCGCATCAGCGTGGCTACTGGCTTCTCCGACAAAATTCGCTCGACCCCGGCCGAAACCCTAGCCGCCGGAGTGACCGTGCATCACGGCGGCAGCACGCGGCGGAGGCGGAGGCGACGCGCACATCACCGGCTGGACGGCGAAATTGCCGTTCTCTAGGAAGTAGAGGAGAGCGCTTGGTATAGGGTTCAGGATTTAGTTGTGGGCAGGGTTAGGGCTTAGGGTTAGAGGAGGAGAGGAGGAGGATTAGGGTTAGAGGGTGAGAGGAGGAGGATTAGGGTTAGAGGGTGAGAGGAGGAGGAGGGCCCCGGCCGGCGGGGCGAGGTGAGGTGAGGAGGAGAGGAGAGGAGGGAGGGCCCCGGCCGGCGAGGTGAGGAGGAGAGGAGAGGAGGAGAGGAGAGGAGGGAGGGCCCCCCCCGGCCGGCGGGGCGAGGTGGGGTGAGGCCGGCCGGCGGTGGAGGAGGGCCCCCCCGGCCGGCGGGGCGAGGTGGGGTGAGGCCGGCCGGCGGTGGAGGAGAGCCCCGGCCGGCGAGGAGAGGGCCCGGGGATAGGATAGGATATCTAGGTAGGATCAAATGTAGGAATTGATAGGATATCAAGGCAATTCCTTTTTGCCAAAAAGTATCCCCGTTTGTAAATTAGGATTAGGCAGTTGAATAGCAGTAGCCCAGAACTTGGTTATTAGGATTAGGTGTGCAGAGGTTTCATTACAGCCCTTTATGCACATAGGTTTAGATCTTAGCAAAGAACTTGGTTAAGAAATTGTAAGTACATGCGAGGTCGTCCTGGGTATCTTTAGAGCATTGAAATTAGACAAGCACTTCCAAGCCATCATTATTTTTGGAAATCTCTATCAATGTTTGCGACACTAAGCTCGGCTGCTTTGGTGTGATTTGGAAAACATTTTGGACCACCGCATGGTTAAAGTTTGGAGTGATTTTTGTAGCCTGACTGACAAATACGTGATGGCTGGCTTTCGTCAGGTATTCTGATTCTTTTACTGTCGAGAAAATATCAATATTGAAACACAATGCTATTGAAATTTTGTTTCTGATTGGTGGTTGTGGGCATCCGTTGGAGCCATAATTGTTTACTTCCAAAAAATATGCTAGAGCCTTACGACATTATGCAGTCCACAATTAATATCAATTATCAAACCAAGATGCTGTGAAACTTCTATTTTCAGTCAGTGGGAATAAGGCGGGTGCTTTCATTTGTTGGTGAATACTATTGAAATTTTGTTTCTGATTGGTGGTTGTGGGCATCCGTTGGAGCCATAATTGTTTACTTCCAAAAAATATGCTAGAGCCTTACGACATTATGCAGTCCACAATGGTATTAATATCAAACCAAGATGCTGTGAAACTTCTATTTTCAGTCAGTGGGAATAAGGCGGGTGCTTTCATTTGTTGGTGAATTAGACGTGTGCCATGATCGAAGCCATAGTGTATACAACCAAGAGGATACGCATAATAATATGTCATTGGTGAAATCTGGAATTTTGTTTGTTTGGTTTCCATACGCACCCTTGCTCTAAGATGTGTCATAGTAAGTTCAAGTCATCTTATCCTCTGATAGCATTCATGTTAAACCTAAATGGGTTTTTTCTGCACTTAAAAATGGTTAGTGTACTGTAAACACTGAATCACATCCTCAATGTAAGCTTACCATCTTGATCTGGTTTTGCAAGGCCGCCGAAATCTGCAGACTTATGTATAATCTGTCAAAAAAAACATGCCATGGAGGGATAGAAGGATTAACCTTCTTCTGAGTCAATCTCTACCATTTGTTTTGTGCTCTCTCTGTAATGAAATATAAGAGTGATCTAAACGCTCTTATATTTCATTAGAGGGAGTGGCAATGGTTATGTATGTATGCTTGAATACTCAATATCATTGACCTGTTATGCAGCTCATGAGTTGTTGGAAGAAGCACTGGGAAATCAACAGATGAGCCCTGCTGGCAAACCTTCAGTAATAAATTGCATAGTTACTTCAGGGTCATTGGTTCCAAGTATTGCCAAACGTAAAACGCATCGCCAGGATGATGTGGTGTCATCTGATAACAATACGTCTTTGCAGTAGTGGTTCGATCACTTCATTTGTGTTGCACATTGGAAGCAGTGAGGCTGTTATCAGAAATATACTACTGTGGTTACTGACCGCTTGCTTCCATTCTGCGGTTTGCAGCTTACGTGGAATGGGGAATGAAGCTGCGGTGGATCAAGGAGTTGTACAACGGGCCAAATGTCTGCGCCGAGCGGAGATGGGCGTGAAGAGAGACAAGCGATGCATCCGCCCGTAGTGACGCAGCCATTGATAAGATGGTGCTCCGCCGTGATGCCACGGGTTTCCAGGCTGGCTTCGACAGTACCTGGGTTCATGTAAGCCACACCTGGAGCACGAGGCATCCAGCAAAGATGGTTGACCTCCAGTCCCGTGGCGGTCCGGTGCGTGCGTTGCGGTGGAGATGCCATGCATATATGGGAGGCAAATTGGTCTCCCTGCCTGTAGACTCAGGGGAGGCAGCCTGAGCAATATGAGGGCGGTCGGTTCGACTAGTTGGATGGGCATGCTTGAACTAACCGTACGTTGCGTATCTGTTGCGGCCTTACAACGGTTCTGTGATTGTTCCCTTGAGGTTCTTCTTACCCTGTGACATCTGTTTACGCAATTATTTTGCTAATAGAACAGTACAGTGGTACCCCTGCTGGGCAGCGACGGCCTGCAGATTTGCTCTCCTATTTTGTACTAGGATTGTGGGTCTTGATATTGGTTTTGATTTCAAGTCAGCATAGGTCGCTGGTGCAAGCAAAGATGGTTGAACTTTTTTTGTTTGCTCGGCAATCAGGATTTAATCATGTTTGGGCATGGCTTGAGATTTAGGCTCTCGGTTGCAGCTATGTATACGTACGCTAATGATGCATGCCAAGAATTTGTTTGCGTCCTGTCAAAGGGTCAGAACCAGATTTTCGTTTTTTTAGAGAGCAGGGGGAGCTCCTGTTCAACGCATAAGGCGTCAAATTGCCCCCGTTCGCACAGGAGCGGGCAAATTGGGCCAGCCCATTAAGCCGTTTCGCGTCTTCCTTCGTACGTACGTGAACTCTGTACCAACGAATACTGCAGGTCTGCTGCCATTGACAGCAAGCCGAGGAAACACTGCATTGAACTGAAATACTGTAGCGTAGTTTTCATCAGTTTTTTTCTAAAAATTAACTAAGATTTAAACATTTTTTTAAACATGAACATTTTTTGAAAACACGAGACTTTATCATATTTTCGAATATTTTTTGAAACTGAGAAAAAATTCAAAAAAATTGAAGATATTTTAACAAGAACATTTTGTCTTAGACAAACAAAATTTTGAAAGCGCAAACTTTTTTGAAATTTGTGAGAAAGTTTTCAAAACAACTTTTTTTTAAAAACAAAAGCATATTTTAAGGTCCAAATATTTGTTGATAATGCATACATTTTTTTGGAAATTTTGAACTCCTTTTGAAAACACAATAATTTTTTTAAATTGGAACTTTTTTGAAATTCCGAACAACTTTTGGAAACCAAACAAATTTGAATTTGAGAATTATTTTTGAAGACATTGAACATTTTTTGAAATTTATGAATTTAATAAATACAAACAAAAAAGATAGAATAAACAAAAAAGGCATTCCGAGCCCAAAGTCTGGCGGTTGGGCCGAATTTCGCTTTGGTTTTTGGCCTGAAAGCACGAAATACCTAAAGATTTTAATAAAAATATAAGCACCATAATGCTTTTACATATCCTCAAAATGTCTTCAAAATAATATTTCAAAATTGGAAAATGTTATTGTTTGTGGTTTTGTAACTAGGTTCAGGCTTTGGGTTCAGGTAATGTGTTGATGACAAAGAAGAGGTGATTGTGAACAAGGATATGGGTCCCTTGTGACAAACAATGGAAGAGGCAATGGTAGCGTCGACAACAAGAGAGATGAGGCGACGTGACAGCATGGTAGACGAGGCAATGTCGGCGATGGTTGAGGAGGAAGCGAGATGGTCGAGAAATGGAAGAGGGCATGGCTGGTTGAAGTAGTGTGGTCAGGGCCAAGTGAGGAAAACAGAATGGGAAGATTCCATGTGATTCAAGTGTGTGGATTTCCATATTGGGTTGGGGAGATCCTAGTTGTTCGCGGGATCCGACCTAAAACTGATTTTCCAATTCAGTTGTCCACCAAACTATTGGAATAAATACCACCATCCAATAATTATGTAATAAAAGAACAAACTAGAAATAACAGTGAATGCACATTATGAACCTCATTATATGGCAGGTATGTGTGATGCCATTGAGGACCAACTAGAACTAGAACTAGCTAGATCAAGTAGAGGAGGCTCCAAAACTTGTGTTGTCAAATGGTGGAAATCCTCTAGTATATATAGGTTGGGAGGAAAGGTGAGGGCAGCCACCAAGGGAGGAAAGTCCTCCCTTGAGGC
>NC_057813.1:674533429-674533775 GCF_018294505.1 Triticum aestivum | reverse complement strand
CCCCCCCCATAAGGAAAGGAGGGCGGCACCTCCACTTGGGCCTTTATGGCCCAAGTCTCTCTCCACCTGTTGGCCTTTTAAGGATTAGAATAGTTATTTGGATCACGGAGCGCCTATATATAGTGCCCGATGGGATCCTCCCGAACCGGTGCGGCCAGTGCCAGGCGATAAAACAAAAACAGAAAAAAGCAAAGAAAAAACCCGCACCTTCCGCCCACGTCTCCCCACTCCATCCTGCAACCTCCCGCACCCCCGGATCCCCGCCGTCGAGTTCCCTCCCTCGAACCCCGCCGCGGCGCGCCCTCCCCGGACCCCCACGCCGCCGCGCCGTCTCCCTGGAGGCCCC
>NC_057813.1:674524155-674532992 GCF_018294505.1 Triticum aestivum | reverse complement strand
GGTGCGCCCTCCCTGGAATCCCCACGCGCGGCCGGATCCTGCGGCCGCCTCACGCCTCCACCACCAACTGCGGCTGCTCTCCCCGTCCCAAACCTCCGGTCAACCCTGCACTTCTCCCCTCCGGTGAGCTTTTTCTCGCCCTCTGCCTTCGGGTAACTCCCCATGATCCTCCCGCTAGTCATCGCCTGGTTCGTCTTGTGCGCGCTGGAACGAGCGCGTCCATGCTCGACCCTCAGACCACCATCGCGGCCCACCCCTTCGATGGCCATTCTTGTTCTTCAAGCTCCTGGATCCCGCAGATGTCGTCGTCCCCAACCCCCCTGCGCGATGCAAACGCTGTTCACCTGGACGTTTCCGATGCCTGATGGTGCAGTTGCCGTCCGCAAGGTCCCGTCGATCCATTGGTTCGATCAACCAAGTTCTGGTTGTCTAGAAACTGAAGTTCACGGAGAACAAGGGGTGAAGAAATACAAAAAGTTTTTGCATATAAAGTTCAGAAAAAATATGCCCTGCCACACTTTTTGTTCGTGCTAGTTCATATATATATTCTTCTGATATATGTGCTCAGATTTTGGTTTTGCAGAATAAGGCATGCTGAGTCTGGCTATTCGACTGTAGAATTAAGATACATTGATCGCTGGCAAAAATGGCTCCCCTGCGCACGAGGCTGTGGACTTGTGCGGCGAGGAGGGATCTCAACCTCCCTTCAGATTTTGTTGCTTCCATGCCCTACTTGTTTCTTTTTAATGCATGTTAAAGAATGCCCTCGACCTGACCTTTTTCTTGTGAGATTTGGTCAATATTTTCTATGATCCATTTGGTATAGCTTTCTGTGATTTTATGGAGCTTTGTACAATACTTCTATCATCATACTATTCCATGTTGGTTGTTGAGGTGCAAGCAAAAAAATGTTCCTGTACATCTACATGAAAATTCATCTAGGCGCAAAAGAGTGTTTTATAAATTATGTGCACGAAGTTCACTTACTATCATCGAAGAAATTCATATGCATTTTTTTACTTAGAAAATGTAACCTCAACAAATATAAAAACACAAAAAATACCAATCAATAAATGACTTTTTTCTTGTTTCTAAAAAGGACAACCAAAAAGTTCAAAATGTAAAAACAGATAAGTTCAGGAATTCAAATGGAAAAACACATTTTTCAGTTCCAAAAAAGAAAACCCAAGAAGTCCAAAATTAAAAATAGAGTAGTTCAAAGGTTTATAAAAAAAGATTTCCCAATACAGAAAAAACTAGACATACAAAATTAAATTACAGAATGGTTTTGACGTTTCTTACAAAACTATGATTATTTTCATAACTAAAACTTAAAACCAAGAAGTTCCAATTTAAAAATGAAGCAGTTCGATGTTTATAACAAACTCGTAATTTACACGTTACTAATAATATAAAACCAAGAAGTTCAAATAAAAAAAGTAGTTCAATTAATACAAAAGAACACAAACACTTCTCGTGTGTTGGTAAAGTAAAAGTATGGCCAAGGATATTTTTTAAGCAATGATATTATTCTAAGAATAAGACTAAGAAGTTCAAATTAAAATAATAGAGAATTTCAAATTTTATAAAAAAACTCAAATTTTTTGTTGTTACTAAAGAATAAAATAAAGAATTTCAAATTAAAAATAAAGGAATAACTAAAAAAAGTTTAAAATAAAATTTCCTCACTTTTAAAAAAACTAGAAGTTTAAACTAAACTAACGAAGTGGTTTCGTGTTTATTAAAAAAATCAGATTTAACCATTCTTAAAATACTCAAATATCAGCCGCTATTAAAGAATTGACCATGAAGTTCCAATTGAAAAAAACATTCAAATTCGCGTTTATTTAAAAAAACATAGAAGCTCAAATTTTACAACCCTAGAAGTTCAATTTCAAATAATTGAGAAGGTAAAAAAACTAGAAGTTCAAATTTAAAAACCTAGAAAATTGTTTGCTTATGTAAAACCATATTTTTCTAAGAAGTTCAAAGTAAAAAAGGAGAGAAGTTCAAAGGTAAAAAAACTTAGATGTTTTATTGTTACTAAATAATAAAATGAAGAAGTTCAAATTAAAAAAAGGAAAAACAAAAAAAGGGAATTTTTCTCATTTTTTAAACCAAAACACAGAGAAGTCCAAATTAATAATTGCCAGAAGTTCATTTCGTATTGCATGGTGTACATTTCGTATGAGAAACATGGAATAAAAAAAGCAAAGTTTAAAAATTTGTTTCTAGAAGTTCAAGTGCTCTTACCTCATAAGTTCAAAAATTCTTATTGGAGAGATTCAACATGTGTTTACGTGTTCAAAAAACACAAAAAGTTGTTGTGTCTCATTTTTTAAAATAATTCTCTCAATCCATTTCAAGTTTGGAACAAATATACTCCACATGAAAAAAGTTTGTTTCTATTCAACAACTTTCCAAGAGGTATATTGTATGCTCTATTTGAAAAAATAAATGGTTAAAATAAATTAGTGTATGTTGTTCGAAAATAAAAGTTTAACCATATTAAAAACAGTTGCGTATTTCGACAAGTTTCTAATGATTTACCATTTGTGGCACTCCGAGGAACGGGTGAGGAATTACAATAAAAAATATGTGGCCGAAGTTCCATATGAAAACATCGAGCAGTTCAACTACTATACGGAATGCGTTTCAAATGAGAATAAAAGAATACAAACCACCCTGCACAGTTCAAAAATTATATTACGAGACTCCAAACTTCATAAGCTTTCCAACCGTATATTATATGCTATATTCTGATGAGCGGTTTAAAATTTCATGCATACCGTTTAAAACACGTTTTTATATATTCAAAAAATTCTTTTGAGCCGTCGCGAGCATGAAAACTGATCAACATGGGATAGTTGCGTGTTTTCAACAGCTTTCCATCTGTGTATCATTTGCTCAATTCCGGTAAGTGGTTGGGGTGTTACGGGTAAAAAACAACACATAAAAAACAGAGTGAAGTTCAAAAAGAACTGCTCCAGAAGTTCAACCTCTTCACGAAGTGCATTTTCAAAGACTTCGGTTTTTTTGATGAAGGAAGAACGCATGATCTCAGAAGTTCAGGTTGATGATGGCCAGAAGTTCACGTACTACATAGTGTGCATTTTGTATTAAAAAAAGAATGAAAATGTGAAGCCTAAAGTTTTGTTGCTAGAAGTTGAAGTGCTCGGCCCGAGAAAGTTCAAAAATTATTTTGAGAGAGGTTGGACAAAAATACGTGACAGAAGTTCATAGTGAAAACAACGAGAAGTTCAGTACTACAAGCAATGCATTTCAGGTGAGAATAAATAGTATAGAAAAAAAAATACGTCAAGCAAAAATAGAAGTTCAAGTATTGTGAGAGATGTTTGTACAAAAGGAATATTATTTGTGTAACACTGACGAATGGATGAGAAAATTACAAACAAAAATACGTCACAGAAGTTCAACGTGAAAACAGCAGGAAGTTCAACTACTACGCTGAATTAATTTTAGATGAAAAACTTTTAAAATCGTCGTGAGTATGAAAAAATGATCAACACGGGAAAGTTGTGTCTTTACAGCAGCTTTCCATCGGTATATCACTTGCTCAATTCCAGTGAATGGATGGAGAGCTACTAGCAGTGGATGGAGATCTACGAGCAAAAAAAACACGTGAAAAACAGAGTGAAGTTCAGGTACACGCACCGAGAAGTTTAGGTTCTTCACGCGGTGCATTTTCGAAGAATCTGTTTCGCGGTAGAGGCAGAACGAATGATCCCGCCGTTTTCGTAATTACTTGAAAACGTCTAGGAATCAGAGAAAACCATCAACATGAAAAAGTTTCGCATTTTCCGTAGCTTTTCAACGGTATATTATTTTCCCAATTCTGATAAAGTTTGTAGAAATTACGGCGAAAATATGTTTTTCGCCATTTTCAAAACTGACTTAAAACCGTAAAGAATTGGGAGAAACAATACATACCAAAACGTTTCGCATTTGTTCAAGCTTTCCAATGCCATATCATTTGCTGCATTCGGATGCATAGTTAAAAAATTAGCTTGAAAATACGAACTCGGTAGGACTTGGACCATTTTCTAAATTACTCTTAAACCATTCAAAATTAGAAAAGAAAATCAAGATGAAAAATTAGCGCATTTTCATAAGCTTTCCAACACCATATCATATGCCTCCATTGGAATAGCCATTTAGAAATGACATCGAAAAAACGAACTCAGCTGTTCGATTTACAAAATTTTACGTTTTTTCAAATTACTCTTTAACCATAGGGAATTAGAAAAAACTTTCAACATGTGGAAGGAGTGGTTTTGCAGCAGATTTCCAACGCCATATTATATGCCTCATTCCGATAAACGATTTAGAAATGTGATCGAAATTATGATACACGTTTTTTGTGTGAAGAAAAAACGGTTTTCAAAACTGCTCTTAAACCGCTTACATTTTGCCAAAAATTTAACTTGGGTCATGATGCTCGTGTCCATAGCTTTCCAACGGTATATAGCAAGCCCTATTTGGGCAATGTTGCGGGAAGTTCAACCTAGCACAGGGGGAAGTTCAGGTCGAATAACTCTGGCATTAAAATCGCAAAAAACGCGAGTTCTTCACGACCCGAGTGCAAAATCCGCCTATGAGCAAGATTCCTATCTAAAACGAGTATTTAGTTGCTAAAAATCGTTTGAAGATTACACTTACATCACATGGAGCATGACTAACCAGAAAAACTCGCGGTAGAAGGCACGGTTGCGAAGATAGCCCGAAGGTCGGGTTCGTATAGAGAGAAGTTCAGGCGCGCGCACAAACAAAAATACGTCACAGAAGTTCAACGTGAAAACAACATGAAGTTCAACTACTATGCTGAATGAATTTCTGATGAATTTTTTTTAAATCGTTGCGAGTATGAAAAAATGATCAACACGGGAAAGTTGCGTGTTTACAGCAGCTTTCCATCGGTATATCACTTGCTCAATTCCGGTGAGTGGATGGAGAGCTAGGAACAGTGGATAGAGATATACGAGCAAAAAAAGCACGTGAAAAACAGAGTGAAGTTCAAGTACACGTGCCGAAAAGTTCAGGTTCTTCACGCGATGCATTTTCGAAGAACCAATTTCGCGATAAAGACAGAACGAATGATCTTGCCACTTTCGCAATTACTTGAAAACAGCTAGGAATCAGAGAAAACCAACAACATGAAAAAGTTTCGCATTTTCCGTAGCTTTTCAGCGGTATATTATTTGCCCCATTTTGATAAAGTATGTAGAAATTATGCCAAAAATACATTTTTAGCCATTTTCCAATTTGACTTAAAACTGTAAGGAATTAGGAGAAACAATATATACGAAAAAGTTTTGCATTTGCTCAAGCTTTCCAACGCCGTATTATTTGTTGCATTCGGCCGTACGGTTAAAAAATTATCTCGAAAATACAAACTCGATGGAACTTGTACCATTTTCTAAATTACTTTTAAACCGTTCCAAATTAGAAAAACTTTTAACATGAAAAAGTAGCGCATTTTCACAAGCTTTCCAATGCCATATCATTTGCCTCAAATGGATTAGCCGTTTAGAAATTACATTGAAAATACGAACTCGGCTGTTCGCTTTGCAAAATTTTACGATTTTCAAAATTACTCTTTATCCATAGGAAATTAGAGAAAACTTTCTACATGTCGAAGGAGCGGTTTTGCAGCAGCTTTCCAACGCTATATTATTTACCTCATTCCGATAACGGTTTAGAAATGCGATCGAAAATACGATTCAGGTTTTTTGTATGAAGAAAAAAAGGTTTTCAAAACTGCTCTTAAACCGCTTACATTTTGCCAAAAATTTAACTTGGATCATGATGTTGGTGTCCATAGCTTTCCAACGGTATATCGCAAGTCCCATTTGGACACTTTTTAGCTGAAGTTCAACCCAGTACAGAGAGAAGTTCAGGCGCGTTACTCAGCCAGTTCAAGTTGTGATCAGAATATTATTCTGATCCCGTGATCAGAATAGTGTGTGTGTGTGTGTATATATATATAACATCCCTGGAAATATTTTCCACCTATATATAATTAATCGGTAATACCCGATATTCACCGAAACCCTTCCGTTGACCCGAAACGCTTCCGAAACCTCTCAAAACTATTCTGGGTATTAATGAAACAATTCCACAAATATATTCTCACCACTACCGTCCTACTAACACTCAGCAGATAGTGATTACCTTAAGCTTGCGACCTCGTAGGTTTGGTAAACATAGACATGAACGAAACCCCTTCGTTCAATGACCGATAGTGGAACCGTGGACATCCATATCGGTCCCTATGATTACACGAATGATATTCGAGTGAGCCTTTGGTTATCATGTGATGTTCCCTTTGCTTCGCGATACTTCAAAAAACCCGGCGTGCATCAATATCCTCCAGAGTCATCACCATGCTCACTATATCGTTGCTCCCGTTACTGGTTTTGTTCTTCTTTCTCGTTGATGTGTTCCGGCATTCTCGCGACGTAGTCCCCTGTGTCTGGCCAGACGTGTTGGGGAACATAGTAATTTCAAAAAAAAAATCCTATGCACACGCAAGATCATGGTGATGCATAGCAACGAGAGGGGAGAGTGTGTCCACGTACCCTCGTAGACTGAAAGCGGAAGCATTATGACAACGCAGTTGATGTAGTCGTACGTCTTCATGATCCGACCGGTCTTAGCACCGAACGTACGGCACCTCCACGATCAGCACACGTTCAGCTCGGGGACGTCCCTCGTACTCTTGATCCAGTTGAGGCCGAGGGAGAGTTTCGTCAGCATGACAGCATGGTGACGGTGATGATGAAGTTACCGGCGCAGGGCTTTGCCTAAGCACTACGATGATATGACCGAGGTGTGTAACTATGGAGGGAGGCACCGCACACGGCTAAACAATGTCAACTTGTGTGTCCTAGGGTGCCCCCTGCCCCCGTATATAAAGGAGCAAGGGGGAGTCCGGCCGACCCATGGGGCGCGCCAAGGAGGGGAGGAGTCCTCCTCCTAGTAGGAGTAGGACTCCAACTTTCCTAGTCCAACTAGGAGGGGGAAGGGTGTCGTGGTGGGCGCACGGCAGATGCCAAGGGATGGCTAAAGAGAGGAGGAGGCTCGAGGGCGCTGGTGGACTTTAGAGGCGAGGTTGGCATGAGCGGGCGCTGATACGTCTCCGTCGTATCTATAATTTTGAATTGTTCCATGCCAATATTATTCAACTTTTATATACTTTTGGCAACTTTTTATACTATTTTTTAGGACTAACATATTGATCCAGTGCCCAGTGTCAGTTCTTGTCTGTTGCATGTTTTTTGTTTCGCAGAAACCCAATATCAAACTGAGTCCAAACGGGATAAAAACGGACGGAGATTTTTTTGGAATATTTATGATTTTTGGGAAGTAAAATCAACGCGAAACAATGTCCGGGGTGGCCACGAGACAGGGGGCCGCGCCCCAGGGAGGCAGGCGCGCCCTGGGCTCTCGTGGGCCACCCGTAAGGCGGTTGACACTCTTCTTTTGGCTCAAGAAATCTAATTTTATGAGAAAGATCTGGGCGAAAGATTCACCCCAATCAGAGTTACGGATCTCCAGATATAAAGGAAACGGTGAAGGGGTAGAATCAGGGAATGTAGAAACAGAGAGATAGATCCAATCTCGGAGGAGCTCTCGCCCCTCCCAAGCCATGGGAGCCAAGGACCAAAGGGGAAACCCTTCTCCCATCTAGGGAGGAGGTCAAGGAAGAAGAAGAAGAAGAAGGGGGGCTCTCTCCCCCTTGCTTCCGGTGGCGCCGGAGCGCTGCCGGGGGCCATCATCATCACCGCGATCTTCACCAACAACTTCACCGCCTTCATCACCAACTCTTCCTCCCTCTATGCAGCGGTGTAACCTCTCTCTTACCCGCTGTAATCTCTACTTAAACATGGTGCTCAACGCTATATATTATTCCCCAATGATGTATGGCTATCTTATGATGTTTGAGTAGATCCGTTTTGTCCTATGGGTTAATTGATGATCGTGATTGGTTTGGGTTGCATGTTTTATTATTGGTGCTGTCCTATTGTGCCCTCCGTGTCGCGCAAGCGTGAGGGACTCCCGCTGTAGGGTTTGCAATATGTTTATGATTTGCTTATGGTGGGTTGCATGAGTGACTGAAACACAAACCCGAATAAGTAGGTTGTTTGCGTATGGGATAAAAGGGGACTTGATACTTTAATGCTATGGTTGGGTTTTACCTTAATGAATCTTTAGTAGTTGCGGACGCTTGCTAGAGTTCCAATCATAAGTGCATATGATCCAAGTAGAGAAAGTATGTTAGCTTATGCCTCTCCCTCAAATAGAATTGCAACAATGATTACCGGTCTAGTTATCGATTGCCTTGGACAAATAACTTTCTCGTAACAAAAAGCTCTCTACTAATATTTACTTTATTGCATCTTTATCTAAACAGCCCCTAGTGTATGTTTACATGCTCTTTATTATCCTGCAAAGCTATCCAACAACACCTACAAAGTACTTCTAGTTTCATACTTGTTCTAGGCAAAGTGAACGTCAAGCGTGCGTAGAGTTGTATCGATGGTCGATAGAACTTGAGGGAATATTTATTCTACCTTTAGCTCCTCGTTGGGTTCGACACTCTTACTTATCGAAAACTGTTGCGATCCCCTATACTTGTGGGTTATCAAGACCTTTTTCTGGCGCCGTTGCCGGGGAGTCATAGCGTGGGGTGAATATTCTCGTGTGTGCTTGTTTGCTTTATCACTAAGTAATTTTTATTTGCTGTTCTTAGTTGTTTTCTATCTTTAGCTATGGGTAGGAAACGCAAAATACCAAAAAAATTAGTTGTACCTACT
>NC_057813.1:674523757-674524145 GCF_018294505.1 Triticum aestivum | reverse complement strand
AACCAGTGGTTGAAGAACCACTCAAAATCTATCACACTCCTGAAGCTTTTTACTTGGGTCATCTTCGATCCCTTTGTGCTCGTGCTGAAACCCCCACTAGTTTAGTTGAGGGCAAATCTTTAGATGAGCATGCTTGTTTTGTGCAACACCGTATATCTGAAAAAGGGAAACTATTATGGGATCAAATTCAACGTTTGCAATGCTATGCTTGGAATTTATGTGAAATATTTGAGTTTACTTGTTGTTCTGAAGACCCTAAGAAACACCTACCCTATCAATGCTTGTTTAGTGATAATGGAATTGTATCTTCGTATGCTAAGGGTGTTTAAAATTACTATGATGTTCAACAAATTGAAGAATTTGTTGCTTTTAAAGGTGCTTATGAGAT
>NC_057813.1:674518537-674523284 GCF_018294505.1 Triticum aestivum | reverse complement strand
AAATGGATATGGAAGTGATGGCAATATTTGTTACCTGAGGAAGGATGGCATAGGGATGCAAGATATATCTGTCATCACAAACAACACTGAAGTGGATGATATGATAAATTAGTTTAAAACCAGTCAGACATTGTGTTTGTATGTTAAAGAGGGGAAGTTAAATAGGAAGCAAGCACCAGTAGAACCTGAAGAAGTGGACCCAGCTGAAACACTTGTAGATTTGACAGTGGACCAACCTATTGTTTTTGCTGTTAATGAGTCAGGTGTTATGCACAAAACAACAGATCATTATGGTGGCTCATCATATGTTCTTGGTACACAAGAAAGTGTGAACTATATGCCAATAAAAACAATTCCTCCACCATGCCAGCTTGTTGAGCCAGAGAAGGCAGATGCAGAGCATGAAAATAATGCATTGCAGCAGGTAAACACGAAAGTAAGTGTGAATTATGCAGATTTCCAGTTTGATACAGATGAGGAGGAGCATGCAGCAACTGAGGACACATCTGATGAAGATAATGATGACTCAGTATTTGATGAAGACTTTATAGCTGATGTGGACATCCCAGATGCAGATTCAGATTCCATGGACTATGAAGAAGAAGATAATGTAGCTAGAGAAGAAGAACGGAGGAGGAAAGTGGATAATGATCTGAAAGACACAATTGCTGACATTGAGAGGAAGAGAGCTCAATACATGAGCAATACACATTGTGAAGGGGACACGGACCCTGAAGATTTATATGACATAGACTTGGAGGAAGAGGATGATGACTGTCAAGAGATAGCAGTTCCTGAGCCTGTTGAGAAGAAGATAAAGAGGCCTGGGCCTACTAGTAGGTCCCACTCTAGTGCTAACAGAAGCATGAATGAGGACTGGTATCCATCTTCAGAAGAGGATGATACATGTTTTGAAGCTGATGATGATGGAAATGAACCAATGTCCTTTATAATCCCCTCTGGTAGAAGGAGCAGAGCTAAGAAAAGGCCACCCAGGGTCTGGTATGATGAGGGCAGGCTACATCCAGTGCAGCAATTCCAGCTTAGGCTTTGTTTCAGAGATGTGTACCAATTTAGAGAGGCTCTTGTGAATTTGCATGTGAAGCAACTTAGAAGATACAAATATCACAGAAACTGCAGTGATAGGGTAATAGTGTGTTGTGATGGAGAGGGCTGTCAGTTCCATATGGTTGCAGCAAAGATCACTAATGAGCCCACTTTCTGCATTAAGAAGATGATATTGGAGCACACATGTCCCACCCAATCTGAGAAGACAAGGATTAGCTCAAAGTGGCTTGGCAACAAAATGCTTGAAACTATCAGATCAGACCCCAACACTACTGTACCTGCTATAATTGACAAGGTAAAGAGGCAGTTTGGTGTTGAGGTGCCCAAGATGATGGCATGGAGAGCTGCTGGTGTTGATCTCCTTCTACATCTGCTAGAGCTGCTGGTTCATCTGCTAGAGCTGCAAATTATTCTCCTTCTGGTGCTGGTACTGTTGCTGCAAGGAGATGTGCAAGAAGCTTCAATCCTCCAAGAACTACTGCTGAAGCTTCAACTAGCCAGCCAACAGGAAATAGGTCCAAAAGGACAAGATACATGAGCAAATGGATGGAGGGGTACTTCTATGCCAGTGGGAACTACTGAGAGTTCTTGTTTCACTCTGTATCCAAGTGCATGTGTGCTCCATCAGGCACTAGAGCACTTTTTATATGCCAAGACTAAATCATAACTTACGTAATGCTATGTTGAACCTATGTGTGGCACTACTAATGCTGTGTAATGCCATGTTGAACCTATGTATGGGTGTTGGTTTTATGCTATGAGGATTTGCTATCTCTATAATTCTGTGCTTGGATTGGTATATTTACTCTATACTGCTATGTTGTTTGGAGTTGTTTGCACTCCCTGATCATCACATTCTGTGCATCAAAATAATGCCAGAAAGTTCCTGGTATACTCATGCCATAAGTTACTAGTTTTTCAAATTTTTCTGTGCACAATAATTTGACTGTCACACTAGGTTTACCTGGAGTGAGGTAAATATAATACAAAAGGTAGTACTGCAAATTAAGTTCAAATTCATGCCATAAATTCAAATTCTAGACTTGCAACAGATAAACTGCATAATTCAGTACAAATTTAACCAGTACAATACCACATTACAGTGCACTTCTACTTAGGTCTGATTATTCTCTGCAACAGAGCACAACTACAACAGTACAATACCACATTACATAATTAGAAATCATCACAGATCTCCTTCAACTTCTTGATCTTGTCCTTGTAGCCATGCTTCTGTTTCAGCAAATCAGAGATGATGTACTCTAGCTTTTTCTTCTCTTCCTTTAGTTGGTCTCTCTCTGTGAGCACTTGTCCTCTCTCTACCACAAGCTTGTCCCTCTCCTTCTCTGCCTTTACCCTGAGTAACTGATGTAGGTTTGTGTAACCATGGTCTGCCAGCTTCTTCTTCTCCATCTCCTCTTTCAGATCATTGAGAGCCAACCTAGTATTGCCCAGCTCAGTAATAGCAGCCTCCTTGTCAGCCACCATTTTTGCAAAATCAAGTTTGAAAAATCTCAGCTCTTCTTCCATCTTCCTCTTTTCTCCAACTACTTTGTAATTGTGTTCAGCAAGCTGAACATTGTCTTTCAGCCTGTCCTTCATTTCTTTGTCATACATGCTCCACAATTTAGTTAGGCTGAACTGCAAAGCCACTGACCACTCAGGGTCTATCCACTCAAGATGGTTGCACTTTAGTTCAGCCTATAATTCAAAAGAGATGTTCTCAGTAAGAAATTTTTGTCACTTCTAACAGCATATAAATGCACAAATGTTCTTAGTAATATGTGTTGTCAGAAAGAAATTGTGATCATTTAAATGCACAAACAATTTTTGTCACTTTTAACAGCATATAAACTAAATATATGTTGTCATTATAACAACAATTGGATTTCCACCAAATTATTTCCACCAAATAATGTTGTACACTACTTAATTATTTAGAGCAAATTACACTGGCATTTCATAATTTACTACTGTCAGAGCATAATTATATCAACTGTGGGTAGTGACAATTCTTCACAATAATAAGGAGAGCAAAATTTGCTTCTAGCATTTGAATGGAGCAAGAACTAACTAAGACTAACTAAATACAGTAATATCAAACATACCTTCTCCTGAGCACAAGCAAGAAAACGTTGGTCAGTGTCCGTAGAGTCAAATGCTACTAGCCTGACGCAAGGCTCGCGATGCAGGCAGCGAGAGGAGAGCTCATGAGCAATGCCACTCCATTCATAGGACGGGATAGTCCTAGGAAGCTAAAAACAAAAGAGATTGAACAAATCAGCTACTTGGTAAGAAATCCCCAACTCAAGAACCCTAAACCTAACCCTAAATGCTTGAATCCCCAAATGTATGTACCTGGCTAGTCACCGAATCGTCATCCGAAGAAGAAGAGCTTGACCCCTCGCTCCAAGAAACCATGGCGGACCGGCGGACGGCGGCGAGACGACGGTGGCGGCGGCGGTCGTCGGGGTCGAGACAGAGGGGTCAGATGCGGTCTGGTGCGGTCTGGTGGGACCAGGGACCCGCGCGGCCCACTAGTACACGGGCGTGGAAACGACTGTCCCCCTCCGTCTAACGGCGTCCGTCAGCCCGCGCCACGTCGGCCCGACAGGTGGGTCCCACCTGTCGGTTTTGCTGTTTTCGAGGCCAAATCGGCCCGTCAGTGCTCCGCGTTACCGATTAGGCTCAGAGTAGGTGGTTTTTTGTGACTTGGCTCAAATCTGGTACTGACTGGTTACCCTAGCCCCAAGTGTAGTGGTTCTGGGTAAATAACTCGAGGCATGGCATATAATGTTTTCCGGTGGAAAATGATAATGCGTGTATTTTGCCGGTACATGTTGTAGAGGAAATATGATTGAAAAAAACTGTGCAAACGCAATATCTCAACCATACGTTCGGGCTAAAAAAAACTAGCTCATGTACGTGAAACATACATTTTTCTAGGGGGCGTGCAACGCCGGAGTACATGATGCATATACACGCCCACATGCATTTTCTGATAATGCTCTGCTGGCTGACCGTCAAACATTTAACAACGTGAATGGTGACTCGTTTAGTAAAAAAAATAAGAATCTGCGATGTAGGGATTTGGGCCAGCTGCACGGGTCCGGCTACAGCTTGTGGCCGAATACCCAAACATCGAAGGCCCAATACGCACTCTAGGAAGCAACAAGACCCAAATCGTTGCGCATCAGCGTGGCTACTGGCTTCTCCGACAAAATTCGCTCGACCCTGGCCGAAACCCTAGCCGCCGGAGCGCCCGTGCATCGCGGTGGCAGCACGCGGCGGAGGCGGAGGCGACGCGCACATCACCGGCTGGACGGTGAAATTGCCGTTCTCCCCAAACCGGCGACGCGTGGGCGGCGTGAGAGGGGAGGCACCGGCGGGCGGCGGGCGGCGGGCACTCGGGTAAGGGCAACTGAACTACAGCTGAAGTTTGTTTAGTCCCATACTGCTCGTCTGCGGGGAATTCGACCAGTTTATAGAAACAGGCCTCAACGGAGTCATCACCAAGTAGCAGTGGAAGTAGAGGAGAGCGCTTGGTATAGGGTTCAGGATTTAGTTGTGGGCAGGGTTAGGGCTTAGGGTTAGAGGGTGAGAGGAGGAGGATTAGGGTTAGAGGGTGAGAGGAGGAGGATTAGGGTTAGAGGGTGAGAGGAGGAGGATTAGGGTTAGA
>NC_057813.1:674508626-674517287 GCF_018294505.1 Triticum aestivum | reverse complement strand
GAGGTGTGAGGATAAAACTTTTTATGTAGCCCAGAACTTGGTTATTAGGATTAGGTGTGCAGAGGTTTCATTACAGCCCTTTATGCACACAGGTTTAGATCTTAGCAAAGAACTTGGTTAAGAAATTGTAAGTACATACGAGGTCGTCCTGGGTATCTTCAGAGCATTGGAATTACACAAGCACTTCCAAGCCATCATTATGTTTGGAAATCTCTATCAATGTTTGCGCCACTAAGCTCAGCTGCTTTGGTGTGATTTGGAAAACATTTTGGACCACCGCATGGTTAAAGTTTGGAGTGATTTTTGTAGCCTGACTGACAAATTCGTGATGGCTGGCTTTCGTCAGGTATTCTGATTCTTTTACTGTCGAGAAAATATCAATATTGAAACACAATGCTATTGAAATTTTGTTTCTGATTGGTGGTTGTGGGCATCCGTTGGAGCCATAATTGTTTACTTCCAAAAAATATGCTAGAGCCTTACGACATTATGCAGTCCACAATAGTATTAATATCAAACCAAGATGCTGTGAAACTTCTATTTTTCAGTCAGTGGCAATAAGGCGGGTGCTTTCATTTGTTGGTGAATTAGACGTGTGCCATGATCGAAGCCATAGTGTATACAACCAAGAGGATACGCATAATAATATGTCATTGGTGAAATCTGGAATTTTGTTTGTTTGGTTTCCATACGCACCCTTCCTCTAAGAGGTGGGGGTGAGGAGGTGGAGGGCCCCGGCCGGCGAGGTATGAGGAGGGCCCGGCCGGCGAGGTGGAGGACGGGCCCAGGGCCGGCGGGGCGAGGTGGAGGAGGGGCCCAGGGCCGGCGGGGCGAGGTGGAGGAGGGGCCCAGGGCCGGCGGGGCGAGGTGGAGGAGGGGCCCAGGGCCGGCGAGGTGTGGAGGGCCCGGCCGGCGAGGTGTGAGGATAAAACTTTTTATGTAGCCCAGAACTTGGTTATTAGGATTAGGTGTGCAGAGGTTTCATTACAGCCCTTTATGCACACAGGTTTAGATCTTAGCAAAGAACTTGGTTAAGAAATTGTAAGTACATACGAGGTCGTCCTGGGTATCTTCAGAGCATTGGAATTACACAAGCACTTCCAAGCCATCATTATGTTTGGAAATCTCTATCAATGTTTGCGCCACTAAGCTCAGCTGCTTTGGTGTGATTTGGAAAACATTTTGGACCACCGCATGGTTAAAGTTTGGAGTGATTTTTGTAGCCTGACTGACAATTTCGTGATGGCTGGCTTTCGTCAGGTATTCTGATTCTTTTACTGTCGAGAAAATATCAATATTGAAACACAATGCTATTGAAATTTTGTTTCTGATTGGTGGTTGTGGGCATCCGTTGGAGCCATAATTGTTTACTTCCAAAAAATATGCTAGAGCCTTACGACATTATGCGGTCCACAATAGTATTAATATCAAACCAAGATGCTGTGAAACTTCTATTTTCAGTCAGTGGGAATAAGGCGGGTGCTTTCATTTGTTGGTGAATTAGACGTGTGCCATGATCGAAGCCATAGTGTATACAACCAAGAGGATACGCATAATAATATGTCATTGGTGAAATCTGGAATTTTGTTTGTTTGGTTTCCATACGCACCCTTGCTCTAAGAGGTGGGGGTGAGGAGGTGGAGGGCCTCGGCCGGCGAGGTATGAGGAGGGCCCGGCCGGCGAGGTGGAGGAGGGGCCCAGGGCCGGCGGGGCGAGGTGGAGGAGGGGCCCAGGGCCAACGGGGCGAGGTGGAGGAGGGGCCCAGGGCCGGCGGGGCGAGGTGGAGGAGGGGCGCAGGGCCGGCGAGGTGTGGAGGGCCCGGCCGGTGAGGTGTGAGGATAAAACTTTTTATGTAGCCCAGAACTTGGTTATTAGGATTAGGTGTGCAGAGGTTTCATTACAGCCCTTTATGCACACAGGTTTAGATCTTAGCAAAGAACTTGGTTAAGAAATTGTAAGTACATACGAGGTCGTCCTGGGTATCTTCAGAGCATTGGAATTACACAAGCACTTCCAAGCCATCATTATGTTTGGAAATCTCTATCAATGTTTGCGCCACTAAGCTCAGCTGCTTTGGTGTGATTTGGAAAACATTTTGGACCACCGCATGGTTAAAGTTTGGAGTGATTTTTGTAGCCTGACTGACAAATTCGTGATGGCTGGCTTTCGTCAGGTATTCTGATTCTTTTACTGTCGAGAAAATATCAATATTGAAACACAATGCTATTGAAATTTTGTTTCTGATTGGTGGTTGTGGGCATCCGTTGGAGCCATAATTGTTTACTTCCAAAAAATATGCTAGAGCCTTACGACATTATGCAGTCCACAATAGTATTAATATCAAACCAAGATGCTGTGAAACTTCTATTTTTCAGTCAGTGGCAATAAGGCGGGTGCTTTCATTTGTTGGTGAATTAGACGTGTGCCATGATCGAAGCCATAGTGTATACAACCAAGAGGATACGCATAATAATATGTCATTGGTGAAATCTGGAATTTTGTTTGTTTGGTTTCCATACGCACCCTTCCTCTAAGAGGTGGGGGTGAGGAGGTGGAGGGCCCCGGCCGGCGAGGTATGAGGAGGGCCCGGCCGGCGAGGTGGAGGACGGGCCCAGGGCCGGCGGGGCGAGGTGGAGGAGGGGCCCAGGGCCGGCGGGGCGAGGTGGAGGAGGGGCCCAGGGCCGGCGGGGCGAGGTGGAGGAGGGGCCCAGGGCCGGCGAGGTGTGGAGGGCCCGGCCGGCGAGGTGTGAGGATAAAACTTTTTATGTAGCCCAGAACTTGGTTATTAGGATTAGGTGTGCAGAGGTTTCATTACAGCCCTTTATGCACACAGGTTTAGATCTTAGCAAAGAACTTGGTTAAGAAATTGTAAGTACATACGAGGTCGTCCTGGGTATCTTCAGAGCATTGGAATTACACAAGCACTTCCAAGCCATCATTATGTTTGGAAATCTCTATCAATGTTTGCGCCACTAAGCTCAGCTGCTTTGGTGTGATTTGGAAAACATTTTGGACCACCGCATGGTTAAAGTTTGGAGTGATTTTTGTAGCCTGACTGACAATTTCGTGATGGCTGGCTTTCGTCAGGTATTCTGATTCTTTTACTGTCGAGAAAATATCAATATTGAAACACAATGCTATTGAAATTTTGTTTCTGATTGGTGGTTGTGGGCATCCGTTGGAGCCATAATTGTTTACTTCCAAAAAATATGCTAGAGCCTTACGACATTATGCGGTCCACAATAGTATTAATATCAAACCAAGATGCTGTGAAACTTCTATTTTCAGTCAGTGGGAATAAGGCGGGTGCTTTCATTTGTTGGTGAATTAGACGTGTGCCATGATCGAAGCCATAGTGTATACAACCAAGAGGATACGCATAATAATATGTCATTGGTGAAATCTGGAATTTTGTTTGTTTGGTTTCCATACGCACCCTTGCTCTAAGAGGTGGGGGTGAGGAGGTGGAGGGCCTCGGCCGGCGAGGTATGAGGAGGGCCCGGCCGGCGAGGTGGAGGAGGGGCCCAGGGCCGGCGGGGCGAGGTGGAGGAGGGGCCCAGGGCCAACGGGGCGAGGTGGAGGAGGGGCCCAGGGCCGGCGGGGCGAGGTGGAGGAGGGGCGCAGGGCCGGCGAGGTGTGGAGGGCCCGGCCGGTGAGGTGTGAGGATAAAACTTTTTATGTAGCCCAGAACTTGGTTATTAGGATTAGGTGTGCAGAGGTTTCATTACAGCCCTTTATGCACACAGGTTTAGATCTTAGCAAAGAACTTGGTTAAGAAATTGTAAGTACATACGAGGTCGTCCTGGGTATCTTCAGAGCATTGGAATTACACAAGCACTTCCAAGCCATCATTATGTTTGGAAATCTCTATCAATGTTTGCGCCACTAAGCTCAGCTGCTTTGGTGTGATTTGGAAAACATTTTGGACCACCGCATGGTTAAAGTTTGGAGTGATTTTTGTAGCCTGACTGACAAATTCGTGATGGCTGGCTTTCGTCAGGTATTCTGATTCTTTTACTGTCGAGAAAATATCAATATTGAAACACAATGCTATTGAAATTTTGTTTCTGATTGGTGGTTGTGGGCATCCGTTGGAGCCATAATTGTTTACTTCCAAAAAATATGCTAGAGCCTTACGACATTATGCAGTCCACAATAGTATTAATATCAAACCAAGATGCTGTGAAACTTCTATTTTTCAGTCAGTGGCAATAAGGCGGGTGCTTTCATTTGTTGGTGAATTAGACGTGTGCCATGATCGAAGCCATAGTGTATACAACCAAGAGGATACGCATAATAATATGTCATTGGTGAAATCTGGAATTTTGTTTGTTTGGTTTCCATACGCACCCTTGCTCTAAGAGGTGGGGGTGAGGAGGTGGAGGGCCCCGGCCGGCGAGGTATGAGGAGGGCCCGGCCGGCGAGGTGGAGGAGGGGCCCAGGGCCGGCGGGGCGAGGTGGAGGAGGGGCCCAGGGCCGGCGGGGCGAGGTGGAGGAGGGGCCCAGGGCCGGCGGGGCGAGGTGGAGGAGGGGCCCAGGGCCGGCGAGGTGTGGAGGGCCCGGCCGGCGAGGTGTGAGGATAAAACTTTTTATGTAGCCCAGAACTTGGTTATTAGGATTAGGTGTGCAGAGGTTTCATTACAGCCCTTTATGCACACAGGTTTAGATCTTAGCAAAGAACTTGGTTAAGAAATTGTAAGTACATACGAGGTCGTCCTGGGTATCTTCAGAGCATTGGAATTACACAAGCACTTCCAAGCCATCATTATGTTTGGAAATCTCTATCAATGTTTGCGCCACTAAGCTCAGCTGCTTTGGTGTGATTTGGAAAACATTTTGGACCACCGCATGGTTAAAGTTTGGAGTGATTTTTGTAGCCTGACTGACAATTTCGTGATGGCTGGCTTTCGTCAGGTATTCTGATTCTTTTACTGTCGAGAAAATATCAATATTGAAACACAATGCTATTGAAATTTTGTTTCTGATTGGTGGTTGTGGGCATCCGTTGGAGCCATAATTGTTTACTTCCAAAAAATATGCTAGAGCCTTACGACATTATGCAGTCCACAATAGTATTAATATCAAACCAAGATGCTGTGAAACTTCTATTTTCAGTCAGTGGGAATAAGGCGGGTGCTTTCATTTGTTGGTGAATTAGACGTGTGCCATGATCGAAGCCATAGTGTATACAACCAAGAGGATACGCATAATAATATGTCATTGGTGAAATCTGGAATTTTGTTTGTTTGGTTTCCATACGCACCCTTGCTCTAAGATGTGTCATAGTAAGTTCAAGTCATCTTATCCTCTGATAGCATTCATGTTAAACCTAAATGGGTTTTTTCTGCACTTAAAAATGGTTAGTGTACTGTAAACACTGAATCACATCCTCAATCTAAGCTTACCATCTTGATCTGGTTTTGCAAGGCCGCCGAAATCTGCAGACTTATGTATAATCTGTCAAAAAAAAACATGCCATGGAGGGATAGAAGGATTAACCTTCTTCTGAGTCAATCTCTACCATTTGTTTTGTGCTCTCTCTGTAATGAAATATAAGAGTGATCTAAACGCTCTTATATTTCATTAGAGGGAGTGGCAATGGTTATGTATGTATGCTTGAATACTCAATATCATTGACCTGTTATGCAGCTCATGAGTTGTTGGAAGAAGCACTGGGAAATCAACAGATGAGCCCTGCTGGCAAACCTTCAGTAATAAATTGCATAGTTACTTCAGGGTCATTGGTTCCAAGTATTTCCAAACGTAAAACGCATCGCCAGGATGATGTGGTGTCATCTGATAACAATACGTCTTTGCAGTAGTGGTTCGATCACTTCATTTGTGTTGCACATTGGAAGCAGTGAGGCTGTTATCAAAAATATACTACTGTGGTTACTGACCGCTTGCTTCCATTCTGCGGTTTGCAGCTTACGTGGAATGGGGAATGAAGCTGCGGTGGATCAAGGAGTTGTACAACGGGCCAAATGTCTGCGCCGAGCGGAGATGGGCGTGAAGAGAGACAAGCGATGCATCCGCCCGTAGTGACGCAGCCGTTGATAAGATGGTGCTCCGCCGTGATGCCACGGGTTTCCAGGCTGGCTTCAACAGTACCTGGGTTCATGTAAGCCACACCTGGACCACGAGGCATCCAGCAAAGATGGTTGACCTCCAGTCCCGTGGCGGTCCGGTGCGTGCGTTGCGGTGGAGATGCCATGCATATATGGGAGGCAAATTGGTCTCCCTGCCTGTAGACTCAGGGGAGGCAACCTAAGCAATATGAGGGCGGTCGGTTCGACTAGTTGGATGGGCATGCTTGAACTAACCGTACGTTGCGTATCTGTTGCGGCCTTACAACGGTTCTGTGATTGTTCCCTTGAGGTTCTTCTTACCGTGTGACATCTGTTTACGCAATTATTTTGCTAATAGAACAGTACAGTGGTACCCCTGCTGGGCAGCGACGGCCTGCAGATTTGCTCTCCTATTTTCTACTAGGATTGTGGGTCTTGATATTGGTTTTGATTTCAAGTCAGCATAGGTCGCTGGTGCAAGCAAAGATGGTTGAACTTTTTTTGTTTGCTCGGCAATCAGGATTTAATCATGTTTGGGCATGGCTTGAGATTTAGGCTCTCGGTTGCAGCTATGTATACGTACGCTAATGATGCATGCCAAGAATTTGTTTTCGTCCTGTCAAAGGGTCAGAACCAGATTTTCGTTTTTTTAGAGAGCAGGGGGAGCTCCTGTTCAACGCATAAGGCGTCAAATTGCCCCCGTTCGCACAGGAGCGGGCAAATTGGGCCAGCCCATTAAGCCGTTTCGCGTCTTCCTTCGTACGTACGTGAATTCTGTACCAACGAATACTGCAGGTCTGCTGCCATTGACAGCAAGCCGAGGAAACACTGCATTGAACTGAAATACTGTAGCGTAGTTTTCATCAGTTTTTTTCTAAAAATTAACTAAGATTTAAACATTTTTTTAAACATGAACATTTTTTGAAAACACGAGACTTTATCATATTTTCGAATATTTTTTGAAACTGAGAAAAAATTCAAAAAAATTGAAGATATTTTAACAAGAACATTTTGTCTTAGACAAACAAAATTTTGAAAGCGCAAACTTTTTTGAAATTTGTGAGAAACTTTTCAAAACAACTTTTTTTAAAAAACAAAAGCATATTTTAAGGTCCAAATATTTGTTGATATGCATACATTTTTTTTTGGAAATTTTGAACTCCTTTTGAAAACACAATAATTTTTTTAAATTGGAACTTTTTTGAAATTCCGAACAACTTTTGGAAACCAAACAAATTTGAATTTGAGAATTATTTTTGAAGACATTGAACATTTTTCGAAATTTATGAATTTAATAAATACAAACAAAAAAGATAGAATAAACAAAAAAGGCATTCCGAGCCCAAAGTCTGGCGGTTGGGCCGAATTTCGCTTTGGTTTTTGGCCTGAAAGCACGAAATACCTAAAGATTTTAATAAAAATATAAGCACCATAATGCTTTTACATATCCTCAAAATGTCTTCAAAATAATATTTCAAAATTGGAAAATGTTATTGTTTGTGGTTTTGTAACTAGGTTCAGGCTTTGGGTTCAGGTAATGTGTTGATGACAAAGAAGAGGTGATTGTGAACAAGGATATGGGTCCCTTGTGACAAACAATGGAAGAGGCAATGGTAGCGTCGACAACAAGAGAGATGAGGCGACGTGACAGCATGGTAGACGAGGCAATGTCGGCGATGGTTGAGGAGGAAGCGAGATGGTCGAGAAATGGAAGAGGGCATGGCTGGTTGAAGTAGTGTGGTCAGGGCCAAGTGAGGAAAACAGAATGGGAAGATTCCATGTGATTCAAGTGTGTGGATTTCCATATTGGGTTGGGGAGATCCTAGTTGTTCGCGGGATCCGACCTAAAACTGATTTTCCAATTCAGTTGTCCACCAAACTATTGGAATAAATACCACCATCCAATAATTATGTAATAAAAGAACAAACTAGAAATAACAGTGAATGCACATTATGAACCTCATTATATGGCAGGTATGTGTGATGCCATTGAGGACCAACTAGAACTAGAACTAGCTAGATCAAGTAGAGGAGGCTCCAAAACTTGTGTTGTCAAATGGTGGAAATCCTCTAGTATATATAGGTTGGGAGGAAAGGTGAGGGCAGCCACCAAGGGAGGAAAGTCCTCCCTTGAGGCGTCAGCCATGGGGGGGGGAGTCCCACTCCCTCTCCAAGTAGGATCCCCCCCCATAAGGAAAGGAGGGCGGCACCTCCACTTGGGCCTTTATGGCCCAAGTCTCTCTCCACCTGTTGGCCTTTTAAGGATTAGAATAGTTATTTGGATCACGGAGCGCCTATATATAGTGCCCGATGGGATCCTCCCGAACCGGTGCGGCCAGTGCCAGGCGATAAAACAAAAACAGAAAAAAGCAAAGAAAAAACCCGCACCTTCCGCCCACGTCTCCCCACTCCATCCTGCAACCTCCCGCACCCCCGGATCCCCGCCGTCGAGTTCCCTCCCTCGAACCCCGCCGCGGCGCGCCCTCCCCGGACCCCCACGCCGCCGCGCCGTCTCCCTGGAGGCCCCTGCCGCCGTACCCTCTCCCCCCCCACCCGAAGGCCCCTACCGCCACGCCCCCTCCCGGAGGCCCCC
>NC_057813.1:674485771-674507457 GCF_018294505.1 Triticum aestivum | reverse complement strand
AATGCCCTCGACCTGACCTTTTTCTTGTGAGATTTGGTCAATATTTTCTATGATCCATTTGGTATAGCTTTCTGTGATTTTATGGAGCTTTGTACAATACTTCTATCATCATACTATTCCATGTTGGTTGTTGAGGTGCAAGCAAAAAAATGTTCCTGTACATCTACATGAAAATTCATCTAGGCGCAAAAGAGTGTTTTATAAATTATGTGCACGAAGTTCACTTACTATCATCGAAGAAATTCATATGCATTTTTTTACTTAGAAAATGTAACCTCAACAAATATAAAAACACAAAAAATACCAATCAATAAATGACTTTTTTCTTGTTTCTAAAAAGGACAACCAAAAAGTTCAAAATGTAAAAACAGATAAGTTCAGGAATTCAAATGGAAAAACACATTTTTCAGTTCCAAAAAAGAAAACCCAAGAAGTCCAAAATTAAAAATAGAGTAGTTCAAAGGTTTATAAAAAAAGATTTCCCAATACAGAAAAAACTAGACATACAAAATTAAATTACAGAATGGTTTTGACGTTTCTTACAAAACTATGATTATTTTCATAACTAAAACTTAAAACCAAGAAGTTCCAATTTAAAAATGAAGCAGTTCGATGTTTATAACAAACTCATAATTTACACGTTACTAATAATATAAAATCAAGAAGTTCAAATAAAAAAAGTAGTTCAATTAATACAAAAGAACACAAACACTTCTCGTGTGTTGGTAAAGTAAAAGTATGACCATGGATATTTTTTAAGCAATGATATTATTCTAAGAATAAGACTAAGAAGTTCAAATTAAAATAATAGAGAATTTCAAATTTTATAAAAAAAACTCAAATTTTTTGTTGTTACTAAAGAATAAAATAAAGAATTTCAAATTAAAAATAAAGGAATAACTAAAAAAAGTTTAAAATAAAATTTCCTCACTTTTAAAAAAACTAGAAGTTTAAACTAAACTAACGAAGTGGTTTCGTGTTTATTAAAAAAATCAGATTTAACCATTCTTAAAATACTCAAATATCAGCCGCTATTAAAGAATTGACCATGAAGTTCCAACTGAAAAAAACATTCAAATTCGCGTTTATTTAAAAAAACATAGAAGCTCAAATTTTACAACCCTAGAAGTTCAATTTCAAATAATTGAGAAGGTAAAAAAACTAGAAGTTCAAATTTAAAAACCTAGAAAATTGTTTGCTTATGTAAAACCATATTTTTCTAAGAAGTTCAAAGTAAAAAAGGAGAGAAGTTCAAAGGTAAAAAAACTTAGATGTTTTATTGTTACTAAATAATAAAATGAAGAAGTTCAAATTAAAAAAAGGAAAAACAAAAAAAGGGAATTTTTCTCATTTTTTAAACCAAAACACAGAGAAGTCCAAATTAATAATTGCCAGAAGTTCATTTCGTATTGCATGGTGTACATTTCGTATGAGAAACATGGAATAAAAAAAGCAAAGTTTAAAAATTTGTTTCTAGAAGTTCAAGTGCTCTTACCTCATAAGTTCAAAAATTCTTATTGGAGAGATTCAACATGTGTTTACGTGTTCAAAAAACACAAAAAGTTGTTGTGTCTCATTTTTTAAAATAATTCTCTCAATCCATTTCAAGTTTGGAACAAATATACTCCACATGAAAAAAGTTTGTTTCTATTCAACAACTTTCCAAGAGGTATATTGTATGCTCTATTTGAAAAAATAAATGGTTAAAATAAATTAGTGTATGTTGTTCGAAAATAAAAGTTTAACCATATTAAAAACAGTTGCGTATTTCGACAAGTTTCTAATGATTTACCATTTGTGGCACTCCGAGGAACGGGTGAGGAATTACAATAAAAAATATGTGGCCGAAGTTCCATATGAAAACATCGAGCAGTTCAACTACTATACGGAATGCGTTTCAAATGAGAATAAAAGAATACAAACCACCCTGCACAGTTCAAAAATTATATTACGAGACTCCAAACTTCATAAGCTTTCCAACCGTATATTATATGCTATATTCTGATGAGCGGTTTAAAATTTCATGCATACCGTTTAAAACACGTTTTTATATATTCAAAAAATTCTTTTGAGCCGTCGCGAGCATGAAAACTGATCAACATGGGATAGTTGCGTGTTTTCAACAGCTTTCCATCTGTGTATCATTTGCTCAATTCCGGTAAGTGGTTGGGGTGTTACGGGTAAAAAACAACACATAAAAAACAGAGTGAAGTTCAAAAAGAACTGCTCCAGAAGTTCAACCTCTTCACGAAGTGCATTTTCAAAGACTTCGGTTTTTTTGATGAAGGAAGAACGCATGATCTCAGAAGTTCAGGTTGATGATGGCCAGAAGTTCACGTACTACATAGTGTGCATTTTGTATTAAAAAAAGAATGAAAATGTGAAGCCTAAAGTTTTGTTGCTAGAAGTTGAAGTGCTCGGCCCGAGAAAGTTCAAAAATTATTTTGAGAGAGGTTGGACAAAAATACGTGACAGAAGTTCATAGTGAAAACAACGAGAAGTTCAGTACTACAAGCAATGCATTTCAGGTGAGAATAAATAGTATAGAAAAATAAAAATACGTCAAGCAAAAATAGAAGTTCAAGTATTGTGAGAGATGTTTGTACAAAAGGAATATTATTTGTGTAACACTGACGAATGGATGAGAAAATTACAAACAAAAATACGTCACAGAAGTTCAACGTGAAAACAGCAGGAAGTTCAACTACTACGCTGAATTAATTTTAGATGAAAAACTTTTAAAATCGTCGTGAGTATGAAAAAATGATCAACACGGGAAAGTTGTGTCTTTACAGCAGCTTTCCATCGGTATATCACTTGCTCAATTCCAGTGAATGGATGGAGAGCTACTAGCAGTGGATGGAGATCTACGAGCAAAAAAAACACGTGAAAAACAGAGTGAAGTTCAGGTACACGCACCGAGAAGTTTAGGTTCTTCACGCGGTGCATTTTCGAAGAATCTGTTTCGCGGTAGAGGCAGAACGAATGATCCCGCCGTTTTCGTAATTACTTGAAAACGTCTAGGAATCAGAGAAAACCATCAACATGAAAAAGTTTCGCATTTTCCGTAGCTTTTCAACGGTATATTATTTTCCCAATTCTGATAAAGTTTGTAGAAATTACGGCGAAAATATGTTTTTCGCCATTTTCAAAACTGACTTAAAACCGTAAAGAATTGGGAGAAACAATACATACCAAAACGTTTCGCATTTGTTCAAGCTTTCCAATGCCATATCATTTGCTGCATTCGGATGCATAGTTAAAAAATTAGCTTGAAAATACGAACTCGGTAGGACTTGGACCATTTTCTAAATTACTCTTAAACCATTCAAAATTAGAAAAGAAAATCAAGATGAAAAATTAGCGCATTTTCATAAGCTTTCCAACACCATATCATATGCCTCCATTGGAATAGCCATTTAGAAATGACATCGAAAAAACGAACTCAGCTGTTCGGTTTACAAAATTTTACGTTTTTTCAAATTACTCTTTAACCATAGGGAATTAGAAAAAACTTTCAACATGTGGAAGGAGTGGTTTTGCAGCAGATTTCCAACGCCATATTATATGCCTCATTCCGATAAACGATTTAGAAATGTGATCGAAATTATGATACACGTTTTTTGTGTGAAGAAAAAACGGTTTTCAAAACTGCTCTTAAACCGCTTACATTTTTCCAAAAATTTAACTTGGGTCATGATGCTCGTGTCCATAGCTTTCCAACGGTATATAGCAAGCCCTATTTGGGCAATGTTGCGGGAAGTTCAACCTAGCACAGGGGGAAGTTCAGGTCGAATAACTCTGGCATTAAAATCGCAAAAAACGCGAGTTCTTCACGACCCGAGTGCAAAATCCGCCTATGAGCAAGATTCCTATCTAAAACGAGTATTTAGTTGCTAAAAATCGTTTGAAGATTACACTTACATCACATGGAGCATGACTAACCAGAAAAACTCGCGGTAGAAGGCACGGTTGCGAAGATAGCCCGAAGGTCGGGTTCGTATAGAGAGAAGTTCAGGCGCGCGCACAAACAAAAATACGTCACAGAAGTTCAACGTGAAAACAACATGAAGTTCAACTACTATGCTGAATGAATTTCAGATGAATTTTTTTTAAATCGTTGCGAGTATGAAAAAATGATCAACACGGGAAAGTTGCGTGTTTACAGCAGCTTTCCATCGGTATATCACTTGCTCAATTCCGGTGAGTGGATGGAGAGCTAAAAACAGTGGATAGAGATATACGAGCAAAAAAAAGCACGTGAAAAACAGAGTGAAGTTCAAGTACACGTGCCGAAAAGTTCAGGTTCTTCACGCGATGCATTTTCGAAGAACCAATTTCGCGATAAAGACAGAACGAATGATCTTGCCACTTTCGCAATTACTTGAAAACAGCTAGGAATCAGAGAAAACCAACAACATGAAAAAGTTTCGCATTTTCCGTAGCTTTTCAGCAGTATATTATTTGCCCCATTTCGATAAAGTATGTAGAAATTATGCCAAAAATACGTTTTTAGCCATTTTCCAATTTGACTTAAAACTGTAAGGAATTAGGAGAAATAATATATACGAAAAAGTTTTGCATTTGCTCAAGCTTTCCAACGCCGTATTATTTGTTGCATTCGGCCGTATGGTTAAAAAATTATCTCGAAAATACAAACTCGATGGAACTTGTACCGTTTTCTAAATTACTTTTAAACCGTTCCAAATTAGAAAAACTTTTAACATGAAAAAGTAGCGCATTTTCACAAGCTTTCCAATGCCATATCATTTGCCTCAAATGGATTAGCCGTTTAGAAATTACATTGAAAATACGAACTCGGCTGTTCGCTTTGCAAAATTTTACGATTTTCAAAATTACTCTTTATCCATAGGAAATTAGAGAAAACTTTCTACATGTCGAAGGAGCGGTTTTGCAGCAGCTTTCCAACGCTATATTATTTACCTCATTCCGATAACGGTTTAGAAATGCGATCGAAAATACGATTCAGGTTTTTTGTATGAAGAAAAAAAGGTTTTCAAAACTGCTCTTAAACCGCTTACATTTTGCCAAAAATTTAACTTGGATCATGATGTTGGTGTCCATAGCTTTCCAACGGTATATCGCAAGTCCCATTTGGACACTTTTTAGCTGAAGTTCAACCCAGTACAGAGAGAAGTTCAGGCGCGTTACTCAGCCAGTTCAAGTTGTGATCAGAATATTATTCTGATCCCGTGATCAGAATAGTGTGTGTGTGTGTGTGTATATATATATATAACATCCCTGGAAATATTTTCCACCTATATATAATTAATCGGTAATACCCGATATTCACCGAAACCCTTCCGTTGACCCGAAACGCTTCCGAAACCTCTCAAAACTATTCTGGGTATTAATGAAACAATTCCACAAATATATTCTCACCACTACCGTCCTACTAACACTCAGCAGATAGTGATTACCTTAAGCTTGCGACCTCGTAGGTTTGGTAAACATAGACATGAACGAAACCCCTTCGTTCAATGACCGATAGTGGAACCGTGGACATCCATATCGGTCCCTATGATTACACGAATGATATTCGAGTGAACCTTTGGTTATCATGTGATGTTCCCTTTGCTTCGCGATACTTCAAAAAACCCGGCGTGCATCAATATCCTCCAGAGTCATCACCATGCTCACTATATCGTTGCTCCCGTTACTGGTTTTGTTCTTCTTTCTCGTTGATGTGTTCCGGCATTCTCGCGACATAGTCCCCTGTGTCTGGCCAGACGTGTTGGGGAACATAGTAATTTCAAAAAAAAAATCCTATGCACACGCAAGATCATGGTGATGCATAGCAACGAGAGGGGAGAGTGTGTCCACGTACCCTCGTAGACTGAAAGCGGAAGCGTTATGACAACGCAGTTGATGTAGTCGTACGTCTTCATGATCCGACCGGTCTTAGCACCGAACGTACGGCACCTCCACGATCAGCACACGTTCAGCTCGGGGACGTCCCTCGTACTCTTGATCCAGTTGAGGCCGAGGGAGAGTTTCGTCAGCATGACAGCATGGTGATGGTGATGATGAAGTTACCGGCGCAGGGCTTTGCCTAAGCACTACGATGATATGACCGAGGTGTGTAACTATGGAGGGGGGCACCGCACACGGCTAAACAATGTCAACTTGTGTGTCCTAGGGTGCCCCCTGCCCCCGTATATAAAGGAGCAAGGGGGAGTCCGGCCGACCCATGGGGCGCGCCAAGGAGGGGAGGAGTCCTCCTCCTAGTAGGAGTAGGACTCCAACTTTCCTAGTCCAACTAGGAGGGGGAAGGGTGTCGTGGTGGGCGCACGACAGATGCCAAGGGATGGCTAAAGAGAGGAGGAGGCTCGAGGGCGCTGGTGGACTTTAGAGGCGAGGTTGGCATGAGCGGGCGCTGATACGTCTCCGTCGTATCTATAATTTTGAATTGTTCCATGCCAATATTATTCAACTTTTATATACTTTTGGCAACTTTTTATACTATTTTTTAGGACTAACATATTAATCCAGTGCCTAGTGTCAGTTCTTGTCTGTTGCATGTTTTTTGTTTCGCAGAAACCCAATATCAAACTGAGTCCAAACGGGATAAAAACGGACGGAGATTTTTTTGGAATATTTATGATTTTTGGGAAGTAAAATCAACGCGAAACAATGTCCGGGGTGGCCACGAGACAGGGGGCCGCGCCCCAGGGAGGCAGGCGCGCCCTGGGCTCTCGTGGGCCACCCGTAAGGCGGTTGACACTCTTCTTTTGGCTCAAGAAATCTAATTTTATGAGAAAGATCTGGGCGAAAGATTCACCCCAATCGGAGTTACGGATCTCCAGATATAAAGGAAACGGTGAAGGGGTAGAATCAGGGAATGCAGAAACAGAGAGATAGATCCAATCTCGGAGGAGCTCTCGCCCCTCCCAAGCCATGGGAGCCAAGGACCAAAGGGGAAACCCTTCTCCCATCTAGGGAGGAGGTCAAGGAAGAAGAAGAAGAAGAAGGGGGGCTCTCTCCCCCTTGCTTCCGGTGGCGCCGGAGCGCTGCCGGGGGCCATCATCATCACCGCGATCTTCACCAACAACTTCACCGCCTTCATCACCAACTCTTCCTCCCTCTATGCAGCGGTGTAACCTCTCTCTTACCCGCTGTAATCTCTACTTAAACATGGTGCTCAACGCTATATATTATTCCCCAATGATGTATGGCTATCTTATGATGTTTGAGTAGATCCGTTTTGTCCTATGGGTTAATTGATGATCGTGATTGGTTTGGGTTGCATGTTTTATTATTGGTGCTGTCCTATTGTGCCCTCCGTGTCGCGCAAGCGTGAGGGACTCCCGCTGTAGGGTTTGCAATATGTTTATGATTTGCTTATGGTGGGTTGCGTGAGTGACTGAAACACAAACCCGAATAAGTAGGTTGTTTGCGTATGGGATAAAAGGGGACTTGATACTTTAATGCTATGGTTGGGTTTTACCTTAATGAATCTTTAGTAGTTGCGGACGCTTGCTAGAGTTCCAATCATAAGTGCATATGATCCAAGTAGAGAAAGTATGTTAGCTTATGCCTCTCCCTCAAATAGAATTGCAACAATGATTACCGGTCTAGTTGTCGATTGCCTTGGACAAATAACTTTCTCGTAACAAAAAGCTCTCTACTAATATTTACTTTATTGCATCTTTATCTAAACAGCCCCTAGTGTATGTTTACATGCTCTTTATTATCCTGCAAAGCTATCCAACAACACCTACAAAGTACTTCTAGTTTCATACTTGTTCTAGGCAAAGTGAACGTCAAGCGTGCGTAGAGTTGTATCGATGGTCGATAGAACTTGAGGGAATATTTATTCTACCTTTAGCTCCTCGTTGGGTTCGACACTCTTACTTATCGAAAACTGTTGCGATCCCCTATACTTGTGGGTTATCAAGACCTTTTTCTGGCGCCGTTGCCGGGGAGTCATAGCGTGGGGTGAATATTCTCGTGTGTGCTTGTTTGCTTTATCACTAAGTAATTTTTATTTGCTGTTCTTAGTTGTTTTCTATCTTTAGCTATGGGTAGGAAACGCAAAATACCAAAAAAATTAGTTGTACCTACTGAACCAGTGGTTGAAGAACCACTCAAAATCTATCACACTCCTGAAGCTTTTTACTTGGGTCATCTTCGATCCCTTTGTGCTCGTGCTGAAACCCCCACTAGTTTAGTTGAGGGCAAATCTTTAGATGAGCATGCTTGTTTTGTGCAACACCGTATATCTGAAAAAGGGAAACTATTATGGGATCAAATTCAACGTTTGCAATGCTATGCTTGGAATTTATGTGAAATATTTGAGTTTACTTGTTGTTCTGAAGACCCTAAGAAACACCTACCCTATCAATGCTTGTTTAGTGATAATGGAATTGTATCTTCGTATGCTAAGGGTGTTTAAAATTACTATGATGTTCAACAAATTGAAGAATTTGTTGCTTTTAAAGGTGCTTATGAGATCGCCTCTTTGATTGAAAAGTATGATGCTACTCTTTACAAATCTGAAAATTTTGCCATATTTCAATATTGTTATGATAATTATGCTTCTAATGCCTATGTTAAACCATATATTGAGGACTTCTCTGCTGTCCAAGAAGAGACTAATATTTTGAGGAAGCTATGGAAGAAGAAATTGATGAAACTGTGAGCTCATTGGATGAAAAAGATGATGAGGAGAGCGAAGAACAAAAGGAGGAAGAGCGTATTAGCTACCCATGCCCACCTTCTAATGAGAGTAACCCTCCAACTCATACATTATTTAATTCTCCTTTGTGCTTACCGAAGGATGATTGCTATGATGATTGCTATGATCCCTTGAATTTGTTTGAAATATCCCTTGTAGATTTGACAGTGGACCAACCTGTTGTTTTTGCTGTTAATGATAGTGGACCAACCTGTACTATGATGACAACACCAATAATAAAACATGCAACCCAAACGGCAAAACCATTCTGTAAGAAACGTCAAAACCATTCTGTAAGAAACGTCATAGAAATCATTGGGGAATAAGTGATGAAACGTCATAGATATGGAAGTGTCGTCAACTATGATTATTTTCAAAACTATGATATTGGAAGTGATGGCAATACATCATTGGGGAATTTGTTTGAAATATCCCTTGTAGATTTGACAGTGGACCAACCTGTACTGATATTGCTGTTATTCAGTGTTGTTTGTACTGACTTTTTTAACTTTACTGAAAATGTTGTTATTTTGTTTTGTATTGTGTAGGCCTGAGGAGCCATGGTCATTATATTTTCAGTTTCCCTCTAAAGATGCTGCCAGAAAGTATGCCCTTGTGAAGATGTATGAGATAGACATCACTTATGGCAGTTTGCTTAATGTGATGGTCAAAAATGGATATGGAAGTGATGGCAATATTTGTTACCCGAGGAAGGATGGCATAGGGATGCAAGATATATCTGTCATCACAAACAACACTGAAGTGGATGATATGATAAATTAGTTTAAAACCAGTCAGACATTGTGTTTGTATGTTAAAGAGGGGAAGTTAAATAGGAAGCAAGCACCAGTAGAACCTGAAGAAGTGGACCCAGCTGAAACACTTGTAGATTTGACAGTGGACCAACCTATTGTTTTTGCTGTTAATGAGTCAGGTGTTATGCACAAAACAACAGATCATTATGGTGGCTCATCATATGTTCTTGGTACACAAGAAAGTGTGAACTATATGCCAATAAAAACAATTCCTCCACCATGCCAGCTTGTTGAGCCAGAGAAGGCAGATGCAGAGCATGAAAATAATGCATTGCAGCAGGTAAACACTCAAGTAAGTGTGAATTATGCAGATTTCCAGTTTGATACAGATGAGGAGGAGCATGCAGCAACTGAGGACACATCTGATGAAGATAATGATGACTCAGTATTTGATGAAGACTTTATAGCTGATGTGGACATCCCGGATGCAGATTCAGATTCCATGGACTATGAAGAAGAAGATAATGTAGCTAGAGAAGAAGAACGGAGGAGGAAAGTGGATAATGATCTGAAAGACACAATTGCTGACATTGAGAGGAAGAGAGCTCAATACATGAGCAATACACATTGTGAAGGGGACACGGACCCTGAAGATTTATATGACATAGACTTGGAGGAAGAGGATGATGACTGTCAAGAGATAGTAGTTCCTGAGCCTGTTGAGAAGAAGATAAAGAGGCCTGGGCCTACTAGTAGGTCCCACTCTAGTGCTAACAGAAGCATGAATGAGGACTGGTATCCATCTTCAGAAGAGGATGATACATGTTTTGAAGCTGATGATGATGGAAATGAACCAATGTCCTTTATAATCCCCTCTGGTAGAAGGAGCAGAGCTAAGAAAAGGCCACCCAGGGTCTGGTATGATGAGGGCAGGCTACATCCAGTGCAGCAATTCCAGCTTAGGCTTTGTTTCAGAGATGTGTACCAATTTAGAGAGGCTCTTGTGAATTTGCATGTGAAGCAACTTAGAAGATACAAATATCACAGAAACTGCAGTGATAGGGTAATAGTGTGTTGTGATGGAGAGGGCTGTCAGTTCCATATGGTTGCAGCAAAGATCACTAATGAGCCCACTTTCTGCATTAAGAAGATGATATTGGAGCACACATGTCCCACCCAATCTGAGAAGACAAGGATTAGCTCAAAGTGGCTTGGCAACAAAATGCTTGAAACTACCAGATCAGACCCCAACACTACTGTACCTGCTATAATTGACAAGGTAAAGAGGCAGTTTGGTGTTGAGGTGCCCAAGATGATGGCATGGAGAGCTGCTGGTGTTGAGCTCCTTCTACATTTGCTAGAGCTGCTGGTTCATCTGCTAGAGCTGCAAATTCTTCTCCTTCTGGTGCTGGTACTGCTGCTGCAAGGAGAGGTGCAAGAAGCTTCAATCCTCCAAGAACTACTGCTGAAGCTTCAACTAGCCAGCCAACAGGAAACAGGTCCAAAAGGACAAGATACATGAGCAAACGGATGGAGGGGTACTTCTATGCCAGTGGGAACTACTGAGAGTTCTTGTTTCACTCTGTATCCAAGTGCATGTGTGCTCCATCAGGCACTAGAGCACTTTTTATATGCCAAGACTAAATCATAACTTATGTAATGCTATGTTGAACCTATGTGTGGCACTACTACTGCTGTGTAATGCCATGTTGAACCTATGTATGGGTGTTGGTTTTATGCTATGAGGATTTGCTATCTCTATAATTCTGTGCTTGGATTGGTATATTTACTCTATACTGCTATGTTGTTTGGAGTTGTTTGCACTCCCTGATCATCACATTCCGTGCATCAAAATAATGCCAGAAAGTTCCTGGTATACTCATGCCATAAGTTACTAGTTTTTCAAATTTTTCTGTGCACAATAATTTGACTGTCACACTAGGTTTACCTGGAGTGAGGTAAATATAATACAAAAGGTAGTACTGCAAATTAAGTTCAAATTCATGCCATAAATTCAAATTCTAGACTTGCAACAGATAAACTGCATAATTCAGTACAAATTTAACCAGTACAATACCACATTACAGTGCACTTCTACTTAGGTCTGATTATTCTCTGCAACAGAGCACAACTACAACAGTACAATACCACATTACATAATTAGAAATCATCACAGATCTCCTTCAACTTCTTGATCTTGTCCTTGTAGCCATGCTTCTGTTTCAGCAAATCAGAGATGATGTACTCTAGCTTTTTCTTCTCTTCCTTTAGTTGGTCTCTCTCTGTGAGCACTTGTCCTCTCTCTACCACAAGCTTGTCCCTCTCCTTCTCTGCCTTTACCTTGAGTAACTGATGTAGGTTTGTGCAACCATGGTCTGCCAGCTTCTTCTTCTCCATCTCCTCTTTCAGATCATTGAGAGCCAACCTAGTATTGCCCAGCTCAGTAATAGCAGCCTCCTTGTCATCCACCATTTTTGCAAAATCAAGTTTGAAAAATCTCAGCTCTTCTTCCATCTTCCTCTTTTCTCCAACTACTTTGTAATTGTGTTCAGCAAGCTGAACATTGTCTTTCAGCCTGTCCTTCATTTCTTTGTCATACATGCTCCACAATTTAGTTAGGCTGAACTGCAAAGCCACTGACCACTCAGGGTCTATCCACTCTAGATGGTTGCACTTTAGTTCAGCCTATAATTCAAAAGAGATGTTCTCAGTAAGAAATTTTTGTCACTTCTAACAGCATATAAATGCACAAATGTTCTTAGTAATATGTGTTGTCAGAAAGAAATTGTGATCATTTAAATGCACAAACAATTTTTGTCACTTTTAACAGCATATAAACTAAATATATGTTGTCATTATAACAACAATTGGATTTCCACCAAATTATTTCCACCAAATAATGTTGTACACTACTTAATTATTTAGAGCAAATTACACTGGCATTTCATAATTTACTACTGTCAGAGCATAATTATATCAACTGTGGGCAGTGACAATTCTTCACAATAATAAGGAGAGCAAAATTTGCTTCTAGCATTTGAATGGAGCAAGAACTAACTAAGACTAACTAAATACAGTAATATCAAACATACCTTCTCCTGAGCACAAGCAAGAAAACGTCGGTCAGTGTCCGTAGAGTCAAATGCTACTAGCCTGACGCAAGGCTCGCGATGCAGGCAGCGAGAGGAGAGCTCATGAGCAATGCCACTCCATTCATAGCACGGGATAGTCCTAGGAAGCTAAAAACAAAAGAGATTGAACAAATCAGCTACTTGGTAAGAAATCCCCAACTCAAGAACCCTAAACCTAACCCTAAATGCTTGAATCCCCAAATGTATGTACCTGGCTAGTCACCGAATCGTCATCCGAAGAAGAAGAGCTTGACCCCTCGCTCCAAGAAACCATGGCGGACCGGCGGACGGCGGCGAGACGACGGTGGCGGCGGCGGTCGTCGGGGTCGAGACAGAGGGGTCGGATGCGGTCTGGTGCGGTCTGGTGGGACCAGCGACCCGCGCGGCCCACTAGTACACGGGCGTGGAAACGGCTGTCCCCCTCCGTCTAACGGCATCCGTCAGCCCGCGCCACGTCGGCCCGACAGGTGGGTCCCACCTGTCGGTTTTGCTGTTTTCGAGGCCAAATCGGCCCGTCAGTGCTCCGCGTTACCGATTAGGCTCAGAGTTGGTGGTTTTTTGTGACTTGGCTCAAATCTGGTACTGACTGGTTACCCTAGCCCCAAGTGTAGTGGTTCTGGGTAAATAACTCGAGGCATGGCATATAATGTTTTCCGGTGGAAAATGATAATGCGTGTATTTTGCCGGTACATGTTGTAGAGGAAATATGATTGAAAAAAACTGTGCAAACGCAATATCTCAACCATACGTTCGGGCTAAAAAAAACTAGCTCATGTACGTGAAACATACATTTTTCTAGGGGGGCGTGCAACGCCGGAGTACATGATGCATATACACGCCCACATGCATTTTCTGATAATGCTCTGCTGGCTGACCGTCAAACATTTAACAACGTGAATGGCGACTCGTTTAGTAAAAAAAATAAGAATCTGCGATGTAGGGATTTGGGCCAGCTGCACGGGTCCGGCTACAGCTTGTGGCCGAATACCCAAACATCGAAGGCCCAATACGCACTCTAGGAAGCAACAAGACCCAAATCGTTGCGCATCAGCGTGGCTACTGGCTTCTCCGACAAAATTCGCTCGACCCTGGCCGAAACCCTAGCCGCCGGAGCGCCCGTGCATCGCGGCGGCAGCACGCGGTGGAGGCGGAGGCGACGCGCACATCACCGGCTGGACGGTGAAATTGCCGTTCTCCCCAAACCGGCGACGCGTGGGCGGCGTGAGAGGGGAGGCACCGGCGGGCGGCGGGCGGCGGGCACTCGGGTAAGGGCAACTGAACTACAGCTGAAGTTTGTTTAGTCCCATACTGCTCGTCTGCGGGGAATTCGACCAGTTTATAGAAACAGGCCTCAACGGAGTCATCACCAAGTAGCAGTGGAAGTAGAGGAGAGCGCTTGGTATAGGGTTCAGGATTTAGTTGTGGGCAGGGTTAGGGCTTAGGGTTAGAGGGTGAGAGGAGGAGGATTAGGGTTAGAGGGTGAGAGGAGGAGGATTAGGGTTAGAGGGTGAGAGGAGGAGGATTAGGGTTAGAGGGTGAGAGGAGGAGGAGGGCCCCGGCCGGCGAGGTGGAGGAGGGCCCGGCCAGCGAGGTGGGGGTGAGGAGGTGGAGGGCCTCGGCCGGCGAGGTATGAGGAGGGCCCGCCCGGCGAGGTGGAGGAGGGGCCCAGGGCCGGCGGGGCGAGGTGGAGGAGGGGCCCAGGGCCGGCGGGGCGAGGTGGAGGAGGGGCCCAGGGCCGGCGGGGCGAGGTGGAGGAGGGGCCCAGGGCCGGCGAGGTGTGGAGGGCCCGGCCGGCGAGGTGTGAGGATAAAACTTTTTATGTAGCCCAGAACTTGGTTATTAGGATTAGGTGTGCAGAGGTTTCATTACAGCCCTTTATGCACACAGGTTTAGATCTTAGCAAAGAACTTGGTTAAGAAATTGTAAGTACATACGAGGTCGTCCTGGGTATCTTCAGAGCATTGGAATTACACAAGCACTTCCAAGCCATCATTATGTTTGGAAATCTCTATCAATGTTTGCGCCACTAAGCTCAGCTACTTTGGTGTGATTTGGAAAACATTTTGGACCACCGCATGGTTAAAGTTTGGAGTGATTTTTGTAGCCTGACTGACAAATTCGTGATGGCTGGCTTTCGTCAGGTATTCTGATTCTTTTACTGTCGAGAAAATATCAATATTGAAACACAATGCTATTGAAATTTTGTTTCTGATTGGTGGTTGTGGGCATCCGTTGGAGCCATAATTGTTTACTTCCAAAAAATATGCTAGAGCCTTACGACATTATGCAGTCCACAATAGTATTAATATCAAATCAAGATGCTGTGAAACTTCTATTTTCAGTCAGTGGGAATAAGGCGGGTGCTTTCATTTGTTGGTGAATTAGACGTGTGCCATGATCGAAGCCATAGTGTATACAACCAAGAGGATACACATAATAATATGTCATTGGTGAAATCTGGAATTTTGTTTGTTTGGTTTCCATACGCACCCTTGCTCTAAGAGGTGGGGGTGAGGAGGTGGAGGGCCTCGGCCGGCGAGGTATGAGGAGGGCCCGGCCGGCGAGGTGGAGGAGGGGCCCAGGGCCGGCGGGGCGAGGTGGAGGAGGGGCCCAGGGCCAGCGGGGCGAGGTGGAGGAGGGGCCCAGGGCCGGCGGGGCGAGGTGGAGGAGGGGCGCAGGGCCGGCGAGGTGTGGAGGGCCCGGCCGGCGAGGTGTGAGGATAAAACTTTTTATGTAGCCCAGAACTTGGTTATTAGGATTAGGTGTGCAGAGGTTTCATTACAGCCCTTTATGCACACAGGTTTAGATCTTAGCAAAGAACTTGGTTAAGAAATTGTAAGTACATACGAGGTCGTCCTGGGTATCTTCAGAGCATTGGAATTACACAAGCACTTCCAAGCCATCATTATGTTTGGAAATCTCTATCAATGTTTGCGCCACTAAGCTCAGCTGCTTTGGTGTGATTTGGAAAACATTTTGGACCACCGCATGGTTAAAGTTTGGAGTGATTTTTGTAGCCTGACTGACAAATTCGTGATGGCTGGCTTTCGTCAGGTATTCTGATTCTTTTACTGTCGAGAAAATATCAATATTGAAACACAATGCTATTGAAATTTTGTTTCTGATTGGTGGTTGTGGGCATCCGTTGGAGCCATAATTGTTTACTTCCAAAAAATATGCTAGAGCCTTACGACATTATGCAGTCCACAATAGTATTAATATCAAACCAAGATGCTGTGAAACTTCTATTTTTCAGTCAGTGGGAATAAGGCGGGTGCTTTCATTTGTTGGTGAATTAGATGTGTGCCATGATCGAAGCCATAGTGTATACAACCAAGAGGATACGCATAATAATATGTCATTGGTGAAATCTGGAATTTTGTTTGTTTGGTTTCCATACGCACCCTTGCTCTAAGAGGTGGGGGTGAGGAGGTGGAGGGCCCCGGCCGGCGAGGTATGAGGAGGGCCCGGCCGGCGAGGTGGAGGAGGGGCCCAGGGCCGGCGGGGCGAGGTGGAGGAGGGGCCCAGGGCCGGCGGGGCGAGGTGGAGGAGGGGCCCAGGGCCGGCGAGGTGTGGAGGGCCCGGCCGGCGAGGTGTGAGGATAAAACTTTTTATGTAGCCCAGAACTTGGTTATTAGGATTAGGTGTGCAGAGGTTTCATTACAGCCCTTTATGCACACAGGTTTAGATCTTAGCAAAGAACTTGGTTAAGAAATTGTAAGTACATACGAGGTCGTCCTGGGTATCTTCAGAGCATTGGAATTACACAAGCACTTCCAAGCCATCATTATGTTTGGAAATCTCTATCAATGTTTGCGCCACTAAGCTCAGCTGCTTTGGTGTGATTTGGAAAACATTTTGGACCACCGCATGGTTAAAGTTTGGAGTGATTTTTGTAGCCTGACTGACAAATTCGTGATGGCTAGCTTTCGTCAGGTATTCTGATTCTTTTACTGTTGAGAAAATGTCAATATTGAAACACAATGCGATTGAAATTTTGTTTCTGATTGGTGGTTGTGGGCATCCGTTGGAGCCATAATTGTTTACTTCCAAAAAATATGCTAGAGCCTTACGACATTATGCAGTCCACAATAGTATTAATATCAAACCAAGATGCTGTGAAACTTCTATTTTCAGTCAGTGGGAATAAGGCGGGTGCTTTCATTTGTTGGTGAATTAGACGTGTGCCATGATCGAAGCCATAGTGTATACAACCAAGAGGATACGCATAATAATATGTCATTGGTGAAATCTGGAATTTTGTTTGTTTGGTTTCCATACGCACCCTTGCTCTAAGATGTGTCATAGTAAGTTCAAGTCATCTTATCCTCTGATAGCATTCATGTTAAACCTAAATGGGTTTTTTCTGCACTTAAAAATGGTTAGTGTACTGTAAACACTGAATCACATCCTCAATCTAAGCTTACCATCTTGATCTGGTTTTGCAAGGCCGCCGAAATCTGCAGACTTATGTATAATCTGTCAAAAAAAACATGCCATGGAGGGATAGAAGGATTAACCTTCTTCTGAGTCAATCTCTACCATTTGTTTTGTGCTCTCTCTGTAATGAAATATAAGAGTGATCTAAACGCTCTTATATTTCATTAGAGGGAGTGGCAATGGTTATGTATGTATGCTTGAATACTCAATATCATTGACCTGTTATGCAGCTCATGAGTTGTTGGAAGAAGCACTGGGAAATCAACAGATGAGCCCTGCTGGCAAACCTTCAGTAATAAATTGCATAGTTACTTCAGGGTCATTGGTTCCAAGTATTTCCAAACGTAAAACGCATCGCCAGGATGATGTGGTGTCATCTGATAACAATACGTCTTTGCAGTAGTGGTTCGATCACTTCATTTGTGTTGCACATTGGAAGCAGTGAGGCTGTTATCAAAAATATACTACTGTGGTTACTGACCGCTTGCTTCCATTCTGCGGTTTGCAGCTTATGTGGAATGGGGAATGAAGCTGCGGTGGATCAAGGAGTTGTACAACGGGCCAAATGTCTGCGTCGAGCGGAGATGGGCGTGAAGAGAGACAAGCGATGCATCCGCCCGTAGTGACGCAGCCGTTGATAAGATGGTGCTCCGCCGTGATGCCACGGGTTTCCAGGCTGGCTTCAACAATACCTGGGTTCATGTAAGCCACACCTGGACCACGAGGCATCCAGCAAAGATGGTTGACCTCCAGTCCCGTGGCGGTCCGGTGCGTGCGTTGCGGTGGAGATGCCATGCATATATGGGAGGCAAATTGGTCTCCCTGCCTGTAGACTCAGGGGAGGCAGCCTGAGCAATATGAGGGCGGTCGGTTCGACTAGTTGGATGGGCATGCTTGAACTAACCGTACGTTGCGTATCTGTTGCGGCCTTACAACGGTTCTGTGATTGTTCCCTTGAGGTTCTTCTTACCCTGTGACATCTGTTTACGCAATTATTTTGCTAATAGAACAGTACAGTGGTACCCCTGCTGGGCAGCGACGGCCTGCAGATTTGCTCTCCTATTTTCTACTAGGATTGTGGGTCTTGATATTGGTTTTGATTTCAAGTCAGCATAGGTCGCTGGTGCAAGCAAAGATGGTTGAACTTTTTTTGTTTGCTCGGCAATCAGGATTTAATCATGTTTGGGCATGGCTTGAGATTTAGGCTCTCGGTTGCAGCTATGTATACGTACGCTAATGATGCATGCCAAGAATTTGTTTTCGTCCTGTCAAAGGGTCAGAACCAGATTTTCGTTTTTTTAGAGAGCAGGGGGAGCTCCTGTTCAACGCATAAGGCGTCAAATTGCCCCCATTCGCACAGGAGCGGGCAAATTGGGCCAGCCCATTAAGCCGTTTCGCGTCTTCCTTCGTACGTACGTGAACTCTGTACCAACGAATACTGCAGGTCTGCTGCCATTGACAGCAAGCCGAGGAAACACTGCATTGAACTGAAATACTGTAGCGTAGTTTTCATCAGTTTTTTTCTAAAAATTAACTAAGATTTAAACATTTTTTTAAACATGAACATTTTTTGAAAACACGAGACTTTATCATATTTTCGAATATTTTTTGAAACTGAGAAAAAATTCAAAAAAATGAAGATATTTTAACAAGAACATTTTGTCTTAGACAAACAAAATTTTGAAGGCGCAAACTTTTTTGAAATTTGTGAGAAAGTTTTCAAAACAACTTTTTTTTAAAACAAAAGCATATTTTAAGGTCCAAATATTTGTTGATATGCATACATTTTTTTTGGAAATTTTGAACTCCTTTTGAAAACACAATAATTTTTTTAAATTGGAACTTTTTTGAAATTCCGAACAACTTTTGGAAACCAAACAAATTTGAATTTGAGAATTATTTTTGAAGACATTGAACATTTTTCGAAATTTATGAATTTAATAAATACAAACAAAAAAGATAGAATAAACAAAAAAGGCATTCCGAGCCCAAAGTCTGGCGGTTGGGCCGAATTTCGCTTTGGTTTTTGGCCTGAAAGCACAAAATACCTAAAGATTTTAATAAAAATATAAGCACCATAATGCTTTTACATATCCTCAAAATGTCTTCAAAATAATATTTCAAAATTGGAAAATGTTATTGTTTGTGGTTTTGTAACTAGGTTCAGGCTTTGGGTTCAGGTAATGTGTTGATGACAAAGAAGAGGTGATTGTGAACAAGGATATGGGTCCCTTGTGACAAACAATGGAAGAGGCAATGGTAGCGTCGACAACAAGAGAGATGAGGCGACGTGACAGCATGGTAGACGAGGCAATGTCGGCGATGGTTGAGGAGGAAGCGAGATGGTCGAGAAATGGAAGAGGGCATGGCTGGTTGAAGTAGTGTGGTCAGGGCCAAGTGAGGAAAACAGAATGGGAAGATTCCATGTGATTCAAGTGTGTGGATTTCCATATTGGGTTGGGGAGATCCTAGTTGTTCGCGGGATCCGACCTAAAACTGATTTTCCAATTCAGTTGTCCACCAAACTATTGGAATAAATACCACCATCCAATAATTATGTAATAAAAGAACAAACTAGAAATAACAGTGAATGCACATTATGAACCTCATTATATGGCAGGTATGTGTGATGCCATTGAGGACCAACTAGAACTAGAACTAGCTAGATCAAGTAGAGGAGGCTCCAAAACTTGTGTTGTCAAATGGTGGAAATCCTCTAGTATATATAGGTTGGGAGGAAAGGTGAGGGCAGCCACCAAGGGAGGAAAGTCCTCCCTTGAGGCGTCAGCCATGGGGGGGGGGAGTCCCACTCCCTCTCCAAGTAGGATCCCCCCCCCCATAAGGAAAGGAGGGCGGCACCTCCACTTGGGCCTTTATGGCCCAAGTCTCTCTCCACCTGTTGGCCTTTTAAGGATTAGAATAGTTATTTGGATCACGGAGCGCCTATATATAGTGCCCGATGGGATCCTCCCGAACCGGTGCGGCCAGTGCCAGGCGATAAAACAAAAACAGAAAAAGCAAAGAAAAAACCCGCACCTTCCGCCCACGTCTCCCCACTCCATCCTGCAACCTCCCGCACCCCCGGATCCCCGCCGTCGAGTTCCCTCCCTCGAACCCCGCCGCGGCGCGCCCTCCCCGGACCCCCACGCCGCCGCGCCGTCTCCCTGGAGGCCCCTGCCGCCGTACCCTCTCCCCCCCACCCGAAGGCCCCTACCGCCACGCCCCCTCCCGGAGGCCCCCGCCACCACGCCACCTGCCAGGATCCACCCGCCGCGGTGCGCCCTCCCTGGAATCCCCACGCGCGGCCGGATCCTGCGGCCGCCTCACGCCTCCACCACCAACTGCGGCTGCTCTCCCCGTCCCTCACCTCCGGTCAACCCTGCACTTCTCCCCTCCGGTGAGCTTTTTCTCGCCCTCTGCCTTCGGATAACTCCCCATGATCCTCCCGCTAGTCATCGTCTGGTTCGTCTTGTGCGCGCTGGAACGAGCGCGTCCATGCTCGACCCTCAGACCACCATCGCGGCCCACCCCTTCGATGGCCATTCTTGTTCTTCAAGCTCCTGGATCCCGCAGATGTCGTCGTCCCCAACCCCCCTGCGCGATGCAAATGCTGTTCACCTGGACGTTTCCGATGCCTGATGGTGCAGTTGCCGTCCGCAAGGTCCCGTCGATCCATTGGTTCGATCAACCAAGTTCTGGTTGTCTGGAAACTGAAGTTCACGGAGAACAAGGGGTGAAGAAATACAAAAAGTTTTTGCATATAAAGTTCAGAAAAAATATGCCCTGCCACACTTTTTGTTCGTGCTAGTTCATATATATATTCTTCTGATATATGTGCTCAGATTTTGGTTTTGCAGAATAAGGCATGCTGAGTCTGGCTATTCGACTGTAGAATTAAGATACATTGATCGCTGGCAAAAATGGCTCCCCTGCGCACGAGGCTGTGGACTTGTGCGGCGAGGAGGGATCTCAACCTCCCTTCAGATTTTGTTGCTTCCATGCCCTACTTGTTTCTTTTTAATGCATGTTAAAAAATGCCCTCGACCTGACCTTTTTCTTGTGAGATTTGGTCAATATTTTCTATGATCCATTTGGTATAGCTTTCTGTGATTTTATGGAGCTTTGTACAATACTTCTATCATCATACTATTCCATGTTGGTTGTTGAGGTGCAAGCAAAAAAATGTTCCTGTACATCTACATGAAAATTCATCTAGGCGCAAAAGAGTGTTTTATAAATTATGTGCACGAAGTTCACTTACTATCATCGAAGAAATTCATATGCATTTTTTTACTTAGAAAATGTAACCTCAACAAATATAAAAACACAAAAAATACCAATCAATAAATGACTTTTTTCTTGTTTCTAAAAAGGACAACCAAAAAGTTCAAAATGTAAAAACAGATAAGTTCAGGAATTCAAATGGAAAAACACATTTTTCAGTTCCAAAAAAGAAAACCCAAGAAGTCCAAAATTAAAAATAGAGTAGTTCAAAGGTTTATAAAAAAAGATTTCCCAATACAGAAAAAACTAGACATACAAAATTAAATTACAGAATGGTTTTGACGTTTCTTACAAAACTATGATTATTTTCATAACTAAAACTTAAAACCAAGAAGTTCCAATTTAAAAATGAAGCAGTTCGATGTTTATAACAAACTC
>NC_057813.1:674413236-674485761 GCF_018294505.1 Triticum aestivum | reverse complement strand
TGAAAAAAACATTCAAATTCGCGTTTATTTAAAAAAACATAGAAGCTCAAATTTTACAACCCTAGAAGTTCAATTTCAAATAATTGAGAAGGTAAAAAAACTAGAAGTTCAAATTTAAAAACCTAGAAAATTGTTTGCTTATGTAAAACCATATTTTTCTAAGAAGTTCAAAGTAAAAAAGGAGAGAAGTTCAAAGGTAAAAAAACTTAGATGTTTTATTGTTACTAAATAATAAAATGAAGAAGTTCAAATTAAAAAAAGGAAAAACAAAAAAAGGGAATTTTTCTCATTTTTTAAACCAAAACACAGAGAAGTCCAAATTAATAATTGCCAGAAGTTCATTTCGTATTGCATGGTGTACATTTCGTATGAGAAACATGGAATAAAAAAAGCAAAGTTTAAAAATTTGTTTCTAGAAGTTCAAGTGCTCTTACCTCATAAGTTCAAAAATTCTTATTGGAGAGATTCAGCATGTGTTTACGTGTTCAAAAAACACAAAAAGTTGTTGTGTCTCATTTTTTAAAATAATTCTCTCAATCCATTTCAAGTTTGGAACAAATATACTCCACATGAAAAAAGTTTGTTTCTATTCAACAACTTTCCAAGAGGTATATTGTATGCTCTATTTGAAAAAATAAATGGTTAAAATAAATTAGTGTATGTTGTTCGAAAATAAAAGTTTAACCATATTAAAAACAGTTGCGTATTTCGACAAGTTTCTAATGATTTACCATTTGTGGCACTCCGAGGAACGGGTGAGGAATTACAATAAAAAATATGTGGCCGAAGTTCCATATGAAAACATCGAGCAGTTCAACTACTATACGGAATGCGTTTCGAATGAGAATAAAAGAATACAAACCACCCTGCACGGTTCAAAAATTATATTACGAGACTCCAAACTTCATAAGCTTTCCAACCGTATATTATATGCTATATTCTGATGAGTGGTTTAAAATTTCATGCATACCATTTAAAACACGTTTTTATATATTCAAAAAATTTTTTTGAGCCGTCGCGAGCATGAAAACTGATCAACATGGGATAGTTGCGTGTTTTCAACAGCTTTCCATCTGTATATCATTTGCTCAATTCCGGTAAGTGGTTGGGGTGTTACGGGTAAAAAACAACACATAAAAAACAGAGTGAAGTTCAAAAAGAACTGCTCCAGAAGTTCAACCTCTTCACGAAGTGCATTTTCAAAGACTTCGGTTTTTCCGATGAAGGAAGAACGCATGATCTCAGAAGTTCAGGTTGATAATGGCCAGAAGTTCATGTACTACATAGTGTGCACTTTGTATTAAAAAAAGAATGAAAATGTGAAGCCTAAAGTTTTGTTGCTAGAAGTTGAAGTGCTCGGCCCGAGAAAGTTCAAAAATTATTTTGAGAGAGGTTGGACAAAAATACGTGACAGAAGTTCATAGTGAAAACAACGAGAAGTTCAGTACTACAAGGAATGCATTTCAGGTGAGAATAAATAGTATAGAAAAATAAAAATACGTCAAGCAAAAATAGAAGTTCAAGTATTGTGAGAGATGTTTGTACAAAAGGAATATTATTTGTGTAACACTGACGAATGGATGAGAAAATTACAAAAAAAATACGTCACAGAAGTTCAACGTGAAAACAGCAGGAAGTTCAACTACTACGCTGAATGAATTTTTGATGAAAAACTTTTAAAATCGTCGTGAGTATGAAAAAATGATCAACCCGGGAAAGTTGTGTCTTTACAGCAGCTTTCCATCGGTATATCACTTGCTCAATTCCAGTGAATGGATGGAGAGCTACTAGCAGTGGATGGAGATCTATGAGCAAAAAAACACGTGAAAAACAGAGTGAAGTTCAGGTACACGCACCGAGAAGTTTAGGTTCTTCACGCGGTGCATTTTCGAAGAATCTGTTTCGCGGTAGAGGCATAACGAATGATCCTGCCATTTTCGTAATTACTTGAAAACGTCTAGGAATCAGAGAAAACCATCAACATGAAAAAGTTTCGCATTTTCCGTAGCTTTTCAACGGTATATTATTTTCCCAATTCTGATAAAGTTTGTAGAAATTACGGCGAAAATATGTTTTTCGCCATTTTCAAAACTGACTTAAAACCGTAAAGAATTGGGAGAAACAATACATACCAAAACGTTTCACATTTGTTCAAGCTTTCCAATGCCATATCATTTGCTGCATTCGGATGCACAGTTAAAAAATTAGCTTGAAAATACGAACTCGGTAGGACTTGGACCATTTTCTAAATTACTCTTAAACCATTCAAAATTAGAAAAGAAAATCCAGATGAAAAATTAGCGCATTTTCATAAGCTTTCCAACACCATATCATATGCCTCCATTGGAATAGCCATTTAGAAATGACATCGAAAAAACGAATTCAGCTGTTCGGTTTACAAAATTTTACGTTTTTTCAAATTACTCTTTAACCATAGGGAATTAGAAAAAACTTTCAACATGTGGAAGGAGTGGTTTTGCAGAAGCTTTCCAACGCCATATTATACGCCTCATTCCGATAAACGATTTAGAAATGCGATCGAAATTAGGATACACGTTTTTTGTGTGAAGAAAAAACGGTTTTCAAAACTGCTCTTAAACCGCTTACATTTTGCCAAAAATTTAACTTGGGTCATGATGCTCGTGTCCATAGCTTTCCAACGGTATATAGCAAGCCCTATTTGGGCAATGTTGCGGGAAGTTCAACCTAGCACAGGGGGAAGTTCAGGTCGAATAACTCAGGCATTAAAATCGCAAAAAACACGAGTTCTTCACGACCCGAGTGCAAAATCCGCCTATGAGCAAGATTCCTATCTAAAACGAGTATTTAGTTGCTAAAAATCGTTTGAAGATTACACTTACATCACATGGAACACGACTAACCAGAAAAACTCGCGGTAGAAGGCACGGTTGCGAAGATAGCCCGAAGGTCGGGTTCGTATAGAGAGAAGTTCAGGCGCGCGTACAAACAAAAATACGTCACAGAAGTTCAACGTGAAAACAACATGAAGTTCAACTACTATGCTGAATGAATTTCAGATGAATTTTTTTTAAATCGTTGCGAGTATGAAAAAATGATCAACACGGGAAAGTTGCGTGTTTACAGCAGCTTTCCATCGGTATATCACTTGCTCAATTCCGGTGAGTGGATGGAGAGCTAGGAACAATGGATAGAGATATACGAGCAAAAAAAAGCACGTGAAAAACAGAGTGAAGTTCAAGTACACGTGCCGAAAAGTTCAGGTTCTTCACGCGATGCATTTTTGAAGAACCAATTTCGCGATAAAGACAGAACGAATGATCTTGGCACTTTCGCAATTACTTGAAAACAGCTAGGAATCAGAGAAAACCAACAACATGAAAAAGTTTCGCATTTTCCGTAGCTTTTCAGCAGTATATTATTTGCCCCATTTCGATAAAGTATGTAGAAATTATGCCAAAAATACGTTTTTAGCCATTTTCCAATTTGACTTAAAACTGTAAGGAATTAGGAGAAACAATATATACGAAAAAGTTTTGCATTTGCTCAAGCTTTCCAACACCGTATTATTTGTTGCATTCGGCCGTACGGTTAAAAAATTATCTCGAAAATACAAACTCGATGGAACTTGTACCGTTTTCTAAATTACTTTTAAACCGTTCCAAATTAGAAAAACTTTTAACATGAAAAAGTAGCGCATTTTCACAAGCTTTCCAATGCCATATCATTTGCCTCAAATGGATTAGCCGTTTAGAAATTACATTGAAAATACGAACTCGGCTGTTTGCTTTGCGAAATTTTACGATTTTCAAAATTACTCTTTATCCATAGGAAATTAGAGAAAACTTTCTACATGTTGAAGGAGCGGTTTTGCAGCAGCTTTCCAACGCTATATTATTTACCTCATTCCGATAATGGTTTAGAAATGTGATCGAAAATACGATTCAGGTTTTTTGTATGAAGAAAAAACGGTTTTCAAAACTGCTCTTAAACCGCTTATATTTTGCCAAAAATTTAACTTGGATCATGATGTTGGTGTCCATAGCTTTCCAACGGTATATCGCAAGTCCCATTTGGACACTTTTTAGCTGAAGTTCAACCCAGTACAGAGAGAAGTTCAGGCGCGTTACTCAGCCAGTTCAAGTTGTGATCAGAATATTATTCTGATCCCGTGATCAGAATAGTGTGTGTGTGTGTGTGTGTATATATATATATAACATCCCTGGAAATATTTTCCACCTATATATAATTAATCGGTAATACCCGATATTCACCGAAACCCTTCCGTTGACCCGAAACGCTTCCGAAACCTCTCAAAACTATTCTGGGTATTAATGAAACAATTCCACAAATATATTCTCACCACTACCGTCCTACTAACACTCAGCAGATAGTGATTACCTTAAGCTTGCGACCTCGTAGGTTTGGTAAACATAGACATGAACGAAACCCCTTCGTTCAATGACCGATAGCAGAACCGTGGACATCCATATCGGTCCCTATGATTACACGAATGATATTCGAGTGAACCTTTGGTTATCATGTGATGTTCCCTTTGCTTCGCGATACTTCAAAAAACCCGCGTGCATCAATATCCTCCAGAGTCATCACCATGCTCACTATATCGTTGCTCCCGTTACTGGTTTTGTTCTTCTTTCTCGTTGATGTGTTCCGGCATTCTCGCGACGTAGTCCCCTGTGTCTGGCCAGACGTGTTGGGGAACATAGTAATTTCAAAAAAAAATCCTATGCACACGCAAGATCATGGTGATGCATAGCAACGAGAGGGGAGAGTGTGTCCACGTACCCTCGTAGACTGAAAGCGGAAGCGTTATGACAACACAGTTGATGTAGTTGTACGTCTTCATGATCCGACCGATCTTAGCACCGAACGTACGGCACCTCCACGATCAGCACACGGTCAGCTCGGGGACGTCCCTCGTACTCTTGATCCAGTTGAGGCCGAGGGAGAGTTTTGTCAGCATGACATCATGGTGACGGTGATGATGAAGTTACCGGCGCAGGGCTTCGCCTAAGCACTACGACGATATGACCGAGGTGTGTAACTGTGGAGGGGGGCACCGCACACGGCTAAACAATGTCAACTTGTGTGTCCTAGGGTGCCCCCTGCCCCCGTATATAAAGGAGCAAGGGGGAGTCCGGCCGACCCATGGGGCGCGCCAAGGAGGGGAGGAGTCCTCCTCCTAGTAGGAGTAGGACTCCAACTTTCCTAGTCCAACTAGGAGGGGGAAGGGTGTCGTGGTGGGCGCACGGCAGATGCCAAGGGATGGCTAAAGAGAGGAGGAGGCTCGAGGGCGCTGGTGGACTTTAGAGGCGAGGTTGGCATGAGCGGGCGCTGATACGTCTCCGTCGTATCTATAATTTTGAATTGTTCCATGCCAATATTATTCAACTTTTATATACTTTTGGCAACTTTTTAACTATTTTTTAGGACTAACATATTGATCCAGTGCCCAGTGTCAGTTCCTGTCTGTTGCATGTTTTTTGTTTCGCAGAAACCCAATATCAAACTGAGTCCAAACGGGATAAAAACGGACGGAGATTTTTTTGGAATATTTATGATTTTTGGGAAGTAAAATCAACGCGAAACAGTGTCCGGGGTGGCCACGAGACAGGGGACCGCGCCCCAGGGAGGCAGGCGCGCCCTGGGCTCTCGTGGGCCACCCGTAAGGCGGTTGACACTCTTCTTTTGGCTCAAGAAATCTAATTTTATGAGAAAGATCTGGGCGAAAGATTCACCCCAATCGGAGTTAAGGATCTCCAGATATAAAGGAAACGGTGAAGGGGTAGAATCAGGGAATGCAGAAACAGAGAGATAGATCCAATCTCGGAGGGGCTCTCGCCCCTCCCAAGCCATGGGAGCCAAGGACCAGAGGGGAAACCCTTCTCCCATCTAGGGAGGAGGTCAAGGAAGAAGAAGAAGAAGAAGGGGGGCTCTCTCCCCCTTGCTTTCGGTGGCGCCGGAGCGCTGCCGGGGGCCATCATCATCACCGCGATCTTCACCAACAACTTCACCGCCTTCATCACCAACTCTTCCTCCCTCTATGCAGCGGTGTAACCTCTCTCTTACCCGCTGTAATCTCTACTTAAACATGGTGCTCAACGCTATATATTATTCCCCAATGATGTATGGCTATCTTATGATGTTTGAGTAGATCCGTTTTGTCCTATGGGTTAATTGATGATCGTGATTGGTTTGGGTTGCATGTTTTATTATTGGTGCTGTCCTATTGTGCCCTCCGTGTCGCGCAAGTGTGAGGGACTCCCGCTGTAGGGTTTGCAATATGTTTATGATTTGCTTATGGTGGGTTGCGTGAGTGACTGAAACACAAACCCGAATAAGTAGGTTGTTTGCGTATGGGATAAAAGGGGACTTGATACTTTAATGCTATGGTTGGGTTTTACCTTAATGAATCTTTAGTAGTTGCGGACGCTTGCTAGAGTTCCAATCATAAGTGCATATGATCCAAGTAGAGAAAGTATGTTAGCTTATGCCTCTCCCTCAAATAGAATTGCAACAATTATTACCGGTCTAGTTATCGATTGCCTTGGACAAATAACTTTCTCGTAACAAAAAGCTCTCTACTAATATTTACTTTATTGCATCTTTATCTAAACAGCCCCTAGTGTATGTTTACATGCTCTTTATTATCCTGCAAAGCTATCCAACAACACCTACAAAGTACTTCTAGTTTCATACTTGTTCTAGGCAAAGCGAACGTCAAGCGTGCGTAGAGTTGTATCGATGGTCGATAGAACTTGAGGAAATATTTATTCTACCTTTAGCTCCTCGTTGGGTTCGACACTCTTACTTATCGAAAACTGTTGCGATCCCCTATACTTGTGGGTTATCAAGACCTTTTTCTGGCGCCGTTGCCGGGGAGTCATAGCGTGGGGTGAATATTCTCGTGTGTGCTTGTTTGCTTTATCACTAAGTAATTTTTATTTGCTGTTCTTAGTTGTTTTCTATCTTTAGCTATGGGTAGGAAACGCAAAATACCAAAAAAATTAGTTGTACCTACTGAACCAGTGGTTGAAGAACCACTCAAAATCTATCACACTCCTGAAGCTTTTTACTTGGGTCATCTTCGATCCCTTTGTGCTCGTGCTGAAACCCCCACTAGTTTAGTTGAGGGCAAATCTTTAGATGAGCATGCTTGTTTTGTGCAACACCGTATATCTGAAAAAGGGAAACTATTATGGGATCAAATTCAACGTTTGCAATGCTATGCTTGGAATTTATGTGAAATATTTGAGTTTACTTGTTGTTCTGAAGACCCTAAGAAACACCTACCCTATCAATGCTTGTTTAGTGATAATGGAATTGTATCTTCGTATGCTAAGGGTGTTTAAAATTACTATGATGTTCAACAAATTGAAGAATTTGTTGCTTTTAAAGGTGCTTATGAGATTGCCTCTTTGATTGAAAAGTATGATGCTACTCTTTACAAATCTGAAAATTTTGCCATATTTCAATATTGTTATGATAATTATGCTTCTAATGCCTATGTTAAACCATATATTGAGGACTTCTCCGCTGTCCAAGAAGAGACTAATATTTTGAGGAAGCTATGGAAGAAGAAATTGATGAAACTGTGAGCTCATTGGATGAAAAAGATGATGAGGAGAGCGAAGAACAAAAGGAGGAAGAGCGGATTAGCTACCCATGCCCACCTTCTAATGAGAGTAACCCTCCAACTCATACATTATTTAATTCTCCTTCGTGCTTACCGAAGGATGATTGCTATGATGATTGCTATGATCCCTTGAATTTGTTTGAAATATCCCTTGTAGATTTGACAGTGGACCAACCTGTTGTTTTTGCTGTTAATGATAGTGGACCAACCTGTACTATGATGACAGCACAAATAATAAAACATGCAACCCAAACGTCAAAACCATTCTGTAAGAAACGTCAAAACCATTCTGTAAGAAACGTCATAGAAATCATTGGGGAATAAGTGATGAAACGTCATAGATATGGAAGTGACGTCAACTATGATTATTTTCAAAACTATGATATTGGAAGTGATGGCAATACATCATTGGGGAATTTGTTTGAAATATCCCTTGTAGATTTGACAGTGGACCAACCTGTACTGATATTGCTGTTATTCAGTGTTGTTTGTACTGACTTTTTTAACTTTACTGAAAATGTTGTTATTTTGTTTTGTATTGTGTAGGCCTGAGGAGCCATGGTCATTATATTTTCAGTTTCCCTCTAAAGATGCTGCCAGAAAGTATGCCCTTGTGAAGATGTATGAGATAGACATCACTTATGGCAGTTTGCTTAATGTGATGGTCAGAAATGGATATGGAAGTGATGGCAATATTTGTTACCTGAGGAAGGATGGCATTGGGATGCAAGATATATCTGTCATCACAAACAACACTGAAGTGGATGATATGATAAATTAGTTTAAAACCAGTCAGACATTGTGTTTGTATGTTAAAGAGGGGAAGTTAAATAGGAAGCAAGCACCAGTAGAACCTGAAGAAGTGGACCCAGCTGAAACACTTGTAGATTTGACAGTGGACCAACCTATTGTTTTTGCTGTTAATGAGTCAGGTGTTATGCACAAAACAACAGATCATTATGGTGGCTCATCATATGTTCTTGGTACACAAGAAAGTGTGAACTATATGCCAATAAAAACAATTCCTCCACCATGCCAGCTTGTTGAGCCAGAGAAGGCAGATGCAGAGCATGAAAATAATGCATTGCAGCAGGTAAACACTCAAGTAAGTGTGAATTATGCAGATTTCCAGTTTGATACAGATGAGGAGGAGCATGCAGCAACTGAGGACACATCTGATGAAGATGATGATGACTCAGTATTTGATGAAGACTTTATAGCTGATGTGGACATCCCAGATGCAGATTCAGATTCCATGGACTATGAAGAAGAAGATAATGTAGCTAGAGAAGAAGAACGAAGGAGGAAAGTGGATAATGATCTGAAAGACACAATTGCTGACATTGAGAGGAAGAGAGCTCAATACATGAGCAATACACACTGTGAAGGGGACACGGACCCTGAAGATTTATATGACATAGACTTGGAGGAAGAGGATGATGACTGTCAAGAGATAGTAGTTCCTGAGCCTGTTGAGAAGAAGATAAAGAGGCCTGGGCCTACTAGTAGGTCCCACTCTAGTGCTAACAGAAGCATGAATGAGGACTGGTATCCATCTTCAGAAGAGGATGATACAGGTTTTGAAGCTGATGATGATGGAAATGAACCAATGTCCTTTATAATCCCCTCTGGTAGAAGGAGCAGAGCTAAGAAAAGGCCACCCAGGGTCTGGTATGATGAGGGCAGGCTACATCCAGTGCAGCAATTCCAGCTTAGGCTTTGTTTCAGAGATGTGTACCAATTTAGAGAGGCTCTTGTGAATTTGCATGTGAAGCAACTTAGAAGATACAAATATCACAGAAACTGCAGTGATAGGGTAATAGTGTGTTGTGATGGAGAGGGCTGTCAGTTCCATATGGTTGCAGCAAAGATCACTAATGAGCCCACTTTCTGCATTAAGAAGATGATATTGGAGCACACATGTCCCACCCAATCTGAGAAGACAAGGATTAGCTCAAAGTGGCTTGGCAACAAAATGCTTGAAACTATCAGATCAGACCCCAACACTACTGTACCTGCTATAATTGACAAGGTAAAGAGGCAGTTTGGTGTTGAGGTGCCCAAGATGATGGCATGGAGAGCTGCTGGTGTTGAGCTCCTTCTACATCTACTAGAGCTGCTGGTTCATCTGCTAGGGCTGCAAATTCTTCTCCTTCTGGTGCTGGTACTGCTGCTGCAAGGAGAGGTGCAAGAAGCTTCAATCCTCCAAGAACTACTGCTGAAGCTTCAACTAGCCAGCCAACAGGAAATAGGTCCAAAAGGACAAGATACATGAGCAAACGGATGGAGGGGTACTTCTATGCCAGTGGGAACTACTGAGAGTTCTTGTTTCACTCTGTATCCAAGTGCATGTGTGCTCCATCAGGCACTAGAGCACTTTTTATATGCCAGGACTAAATCATAACTTATGTAATGCTATGTTGAACCTATGTGTGGCACTACTACTGCTGTGTAATGCCATGTTGAACCTATGTATGGGTGTTGGTTTTATGCTATGAGGATTTGCTATCTCTATAATTCTGTGCTTGGATTGGTATATTTACTCTATACTGCTATGTTGTTTGGAGTTGTTTGCACTCCCTGATCATCACATTCTGTGCATCAAAATAATGCCAGAAAGTTCCTGGTATACTCATGCCATAAGTTACTAGTTTTTCAAATTTTTCTGTGCACAATAATTTGACTGTCACACTAGGTTTACCTGGAGTGAGGTAAATATAATACAAAAGGTAGTACTGCAAATTAAGTTCAAATTCATGCCATAAATTCAATTCTAGACTTGCAACAGATAAACTGCATAATTTAGTACAAATTTAACCAGTACAATACCACATTACAATGCACTTCTACTTAGGTCTGATTATTCTCTGCAACAGAGCACAACTACAACAGTACAATACCACATTACATAATTAGAAATCATCACAGATCTCCTTCAACTTCTTGATCTTGTCCTTGTAGCCATGCTTCTGTTTCAGCAAATCAGAGATGATGTACTCTAGCTTTTTCTTCTCTTCCTTTAGTTGGTCTCTCTCTGTGAGCACTTGTCCTCTCTCTACCACAAGCTTGTCCCTCTCCTTCTCTGCCTTTACCTTGAGTAACTGATGTAGGTTTGTGCAACCATGGTCTGCCAGCTTCTTCTTCTCCATCTCCTCTTTCAGATCATTGAGAGCCAACCTAGTATTTCCCAGCTCAGTAATAGCAGCCTCCTTGTCATCCACCATTTTTGCAAAATCAAGTTTGAAAAATCTCAGCTCTTCTTCCATCTTCCTCTTTTCTCCAACTACTTTGTAATTGTGTTCAGCAAGCTGAACATTGTCTTTCAGCCTGTCCTTCATTTCTTTGTCATACATGCTCCACAATTTAGTTAGGCTGAACTGCAAAGCCACTGACCACTCAGGGTCTATCCACTCCAGATAGTTGCACTTTAGTTCAACCTATAATTCAAAAGAGATGTTCTCAGTAAGAAATTTTTGTCACTTCTAACAGCATATAAATGCACAAATGTTCTCAGTAATATGTGTTGTCAGAAAGAAATTGTGATCATTTAAATGCACAAACAATTTTTGTCACTTTTAACAGCATATAAACTAAATATATGTTGTCATTATAACAACAATTGGATTTCCACCAAATTATTTCCACCAAATAATGTTGTACACTACTTAATTATTTAGAGCAAATTACACTGGCATTTCATAATTTACTACTGTCAGAGCATAATTATATCAACTGTGGGCAGTGACAATTCTTCACAATAATAAGGAGAGCAAAATTTGCTTCTAGCATTTGAATGGAGCAAGAACTAACTAAGACTAACTAAATACAGTAATATCAAACATACCTTCTCCTGAGCACAAGCAAGAAAACGTCGGTCAGTGTCCGTAGAGTCAAATGCTACTAGCCTGACGCAAGGCTCGCGATGCAGGCAGCGAGAGGAGAGCTCATGAGCAATGCCACTCCATTCATAGCACGGGATAGTCCTAGGAAGCTAAAAACAAAAGAGATTGAACAAATCAGCTACTTGGTAAGAAATCCCCAACTCAAGAACCCTAAACCTAACCCTAAATGCTTGAATCCCCAAATGTATGTACCTGGCTAGTCACCGAATCGTCATCCGAAGAAGAAGAGCTTGACCCCTCGCTCCAAGAAACCATGGCGGACCGGCGGACAGCGGCGAGACGACGGTGGCGGCGGCGGTCGTCGGGGTCGAGACAGAGGGGTCGGATGCGGTCTGGTGCGGTCTGGTGGGACCAGTGACCCGCGCGGCCCACTAGTACACGGGCGTGGAAACGGCCGTCCCCGTCCGTCTAACGGCGTCCGTCAGCCCGATAGGTGGGTCCCACCTGTCGGTTTCGCTGTTTTCGAGGCCAAATCGGCCCGTCAGTGCTCCGCGTTACCGATTAGGCTCAGAGTTGGTGGTTTTTTGTGACTTGGCTCAAATCTGGTACTGACTGGTTACCCTAGCCCCAAGTGTAGTGGTTCTGGGTAAATAACTCGAGGCATGGCATATAATGTTTTCCTGTGGAAAATGATAATGCGTGTATTTTGCCGGTACATGTTGTAGAGGAAATATGATTGAAAAAAACTGTGCAAACGCAATATCTCAACCATACATTCGGGCTAAAAAAAACTAGCTCATGTACGTGAAACATACATTTTTCTAGGGGGGCGTGCAACGCCGGAGTACATGATGCATATACACGCCCACATGCATTTTCTGATAATGCTCTGCTGGCTGACCGTCAAAGATTTAACAACGTGAATGGCGACTCATTTAGTAAAAAAAAAAGAATCTGCGATGTAGGGATTTGGGCCAGCTGCACGGGTCCGGCTACAGCTTGTGGCCGAATACCCAAACATCGAAGGCCCAATACGCATTCTAGGAAGCAACAAGACCCAAATCGTTGCGCATCAGCATGGCTACTGGCTTCTCCGACAAAATTCGCTTGACCCTAGCCGAAACCCTAGCCGCTGGAGCGCCCGTGCATCGCGGCGGCAGCACGCGGCGGAGGCGGAGGCGACGCGCACATCACCGGCTGGACGGTGAAATTGCCGTTCTCCCCAAACCGGCGACGCGTGGGCGGCGTGAGAGGGGAGGCACCGGCGGGCGGCGGGCGGCGGGCACTCGGGTAAGGGCAACTGAACTACAGCTGAAGTTTGTTTAGTCCCATACTGCTCGTCTTCGGGGAATTCGACCAGTTTATAGAAACAGGCCTCAACAGAGTCATCACCAAGTAGCAGTGGAAGTAGAGGAGAGCGCTTGGTATAGGGTTCAGGATTTAGTTGTGGGCAGGGTTAGGGCTTAGGGTTAGAGGGTGAGAGGAGGAGGATTAGGGTTAGAGGGTGAGAGGAGGAGGATTAGGGTTAGAGGGTGAGAGGAGGAGGAGGGCCCCGGCCGGCGAGGTGGAGGAGGGCCCCGGCCGGCGAGGTGGAGGAGGGCCCGGCCGGCGAGGTGGGGGTGAGGAGGTGGAGGGCCCCGGCCGGCGAGGTGTGAGGAGTGCCCGGCCAGCGAGGTGGAGGAGGGGCCCAGGGCCGGCGGGGCGAGGTGGAGGAGGGGCTTATTAATCAACTCGATCTCTGTCCAGGAGTTGCAGCTAGTTTCTGGTGTTTGTAGGTAGTGTTAGTAGTCTACCAAGTGGCACCCGGTACAGGTGGGCTTGAGACAGACTAGGCACAGTGGCACGGTGTACCAAGTGGCACCCAGATGGTGGGCTTGGGAACCCTGCACACATCGTTTGGGGCCGTGAGCAACACCCCGGCCGGATCTCCTTGCGGATGGAACCCGGATAGGCGATAAACCTGGACTAGAGACTTGTTGGTTAGTCAGGTCGTGGCCGACTCCCTCGCCAGGCTTCCGCTTGAAGGTTGCCCAGATACACGACGTGTACATGGTGGTAAGTGGCGAGAGCATGTGTGAAGAAGTACACCCCTGCAGGGTTATCATTATCTATTCGAATAGCCGGATTCCTCGGATATGGAAACTTGGACCCCTTGCATAGTTCATAGACAAGTGAAAGTGGATACTCTAAAATGCGCAAGATAAGCGTGAGTGCTATGGATGGCCTTCTCGTAGGGAGACGGGAGCGGTTCCATAGTGGAGTATTGATATGGTGAATATGTGGACTCGTGTGCGCCACCTCAAAAGAGTTACTTGCAGTCGTAGTTCAGGTCAGCCACTAAGTCAAAAGCTGGCTTGCTGCAGTTAAACCCCACCATCCCTTTTGTTGATAATGATGCATATGTAGCTAGTTCTGATGTAAGTCTTGTTGGGTACATTTGTACTCATGTTTGCTTACTTTATGTTTTGCAGAGAGACGTCAGTCTCGCTAGTAGTTCCGCTTGGACTTCGACGTTTAGCTTGTTACCTCAGCTACGATCTTGTACCCTTGGGAGGGTCTTGTAGATAGTCAAGCTTCTGAGCCTTTTTCATTTGTAGTTGTTTGTACTCAGACAAGTTAAGCTTCCGCATGTGCTTATTGCTTGTATGCTCTGTATGTTGGGTCATGAGACCCATGCTTGTAATATCTCGCTCCTCGGAGCCTAATGAATAAATACTCTGAGTCGTAGAGTTTTGTTGTGATGACATGTTGTATTTACACATATCGAGCATATTGTGTGTATGATTGAAATCCTTGGTATGTGTGGGATCAGACAACCTAGTTGTTTATCCTTGGTAGCCTCTCTTATGGGGAAATGTAGTCTTGTGCTTCCATGAGCCATAGTAGTCCGCTACAGCCCAGTTCATCGGAGTCCTGCTAGCCCAGCACTACTGCTCCGGAACACTTGACTGGCCGGCATGTGATTCACTTCGTTCATGTGTCTGTCCCTTCGGGGAAATGTCACGCGGTGACATCCGGAGTCCAGCCTAGCCTGCTATAGCCCGGTTCACCGGAGTCCTATAGCCCAATGCTACAGCCCGGATTCGCACGCTGCTGACCGACATGCTCGATGTTGATTCATGTATGCCTATCCCCATAAGTTAGTGCCACTTTGGGTTCACGACTAGTCATGTAGGCCCGGGTTCTCTGTCATATGGATGCTAGCAACACTATCATATACGTGAGCCAAAAGGTGCAAACGGTCCCGGGCCATGGTAAGGCGACACTCGTGGGAATACCGTGCGTGAGGCCGCAAAGTGATATGAGGTGTTACCGGCTAGATCAATGTGACTTGGAACTGGGGTCCTGACAGCTTTGGTATCAGAGCCTGACTGCCTGTAGGATTTCCAAGCCAAGCTGGTCGAAGTTGTGTCTAGAAATGCTTTAGTTATGTAAGGGAATTGATTTGTGGAAGGGAACGTAAGGCTCTTTTTATTCCTTTACCTTATGCCCTTCTGATCTAAGTCAACCTCTTCTTTTCTTCGGGGATTAAGAACTAGACTTCTCTTCTATCTCTCAGGATGACGTGTTACTAAACCGTAGTTGCCTAGGACTGTTGAGTTCAAGCCTCAGTTCAGTTCCTACTACTTCCATATGTTCATAGCTGGCCTCAGAACCTTGATATCGTGATGTTGAGTGCTTATGCCACCATTTTGCATGATGTCTCAAATCATTTTGAGCATTTACAACCGTTATGCTGTCCGAGTCATCCCAGGTTTCTAAACAGTCTGATGCATTTGCAAATCCCTTCCTCCCGTTCCTGATGTCCTTTTGGGCCAGATTAAGCACACTAATCGGTGAGTTGAGGTACTCTATTGCCTCGACATATATGTTGGAGTTGTTACTATGTCACTAGGGTATCTTAGAGTTAGTAATCTAGCCATGTTTGGTGTTCCTAGTGTGATGATTCTGGCCACCATTCTCGAAAGCATCTCATGATGTTATTTAGTTAGTAGGTATTCTACTCCTGGGTTTTGAACCCGAGATTCACCCTACTTCATGTTGTTAGTATTTGCTAGTTCCCTTAAGATATTGGTAACCTTGTGATAGTCCTCGAGGCCCGTGGTATCTCGTTCTTCCAATACCATGAGCTAATATGGCAGAAGTTCTTTTGAACCAAAAGGTCACAACCAGAGTGCTCTTGATGAGTTCTTCATTCTATATTGTGACTCTGCCAATTCTATCTCTCTGCATGGGTTATCCGGAAGAAATCTATTGGACTTAGTTCGACATACTAATCTAAGCACCCACAACTCAAAATGTTATATGTTCCTTGAGTTGTTACTCTTCACTTGTATTCTGACCATTGTCTATCATTCGATAGTCAAGAGTATGTGTGCAATCATGTTCATCGATGGCTATTATTCTTGTGGTCCAACAAGCCGTTCTGGTTCAGAATGACTAGGAGAAACAAAACTCCAGTACCTCATCCATATCCAGGATTGGGTCAAAATAGTTGTATTTCGCAGATCAAAATGCCAATCCAGCTTTTGCTCTGTTCTATCTTGGAGTGTTACCATCTTTATGTCAGGAATGTCATGAGAATTGCACTGCCTGCTATGAACTCTTGACGCAGTGATACTTCTCTCCATCATTATTCATTCCTCGGTCCCGTGTTATTGTAACCAGAATGCCGATAAGTGAACCATGATGTGTGAAATCAATACTCCTAGCAACTGTGTTGCTTGGTAGTTATGGACATTATTATCATTCTTAGCGTGTTGGTTATCGAATCATCATCCTAAGATTGATCGTGCTACCTAGTCCATATTTCCGGGTGCACTCATCGACCAATGAGTTAGGATTGTGACAACCCCTCGCTCCTTGATCATATCGTCTTACCCTGAAAAGCAAGATGGTTCTCGAGCTTAATAACATATTGGTGGTTCGTGATTTTCCGAATATCTTCTCGGAAGTATTACCAGGTTGTTCCCTGATCGCTATGTTGAGTTCATGATCATGTTGGTTTTTCTTTAAACCATCCATTCTCCAAGAATCTGTGTTGGATACCCCTGAGCTAGTTGGTTAAGCCGAACAACAACTTGGAGAGTTGGAAGATAAAAGCTTGCCTAACTTAGTTCGTTCCAAAGGGATACTCTTGTGTAATGTGTGTTGAAGAAAGATGATATCTTCATCGATTGGTCCCTGTGATTAGTTGTTGGACCTATTGTCTTATCAATCCTTTGATTTGAGTGTGGGCGATCGTCAAGTCAAATCAGAACCAACGATGTTCGTAATGTTGTCTTACTCATGGTTGATCCCTCGAGCATACACCATTACATATTTTGGTCTGACCAATACTATCACATTGTTCACATAATGGTGGAAGTCTAGTGATATGGAAATTCCGATGAGTTGCTGTTGAGCCCATTAGCAGCATTTTGTCTCCTCCCTGATTCGTGCTGAACATCCAGCTAGTGTTGGAAACTTGTGTAAGCATTTTCTTCCTGCCCTGTTCATGAGGTATATGTTTGGATGAAAGTAGTGACTTCCTCTAGATTCACGTGCAATCGATGCAAGCTACCGCCGTGAATTCGAGGGAGCTTGTTTTTTGCTTCCTTTGGAATCATCCCAAGTCAGTCATGAAATCGTGCGAAGTATTCTATGGTTTGGTAGATCAATTACCTCCACTCCATATGTGTTCCTAGCACACCAAGCCACTGATTGATTTGTTCAAGGAAAAGAAGTTCTTAAGTGCTAATCCTTAAGGACCCAAAGGTACATGCGCAGGACTTTGCTCTCCGCAATGATGGTTCCCAATTAGAACTCAGTAGTGTTTTGTTGTAAGACTACTATGTGGTCATGCTTGTCTTGGACAACGTGTTCACATGTATATAGAAGAAGTAGCTCATGTCTTGGAGCTTGCTACCGTAGTTAATTGCTCGAGAATCTGGCAATGTTATCTCATCGATTTGTGTTGCAACTCTTCCTTCCAGACATGTGAGTCTGAAGTATCCTGTTTGTAACCAGATCTGAATCTCAGGCAGATATGATGGTTGGAACATTCCAACATTTGCATTTTATTCCCAGCTTGCGCCCCATCGTGCCAATTTTCCATGGGCTGCCCTTCTCAGCGGTTGTTGTCCAGGTTCATCTTTAAAGGTGGACTTACCATGAGTCCCATCCATTTCCGATGATAAGCAAAAATCATCCATTGTGTTGTCTTAAACAAGGTAGTCCACCTCATCCATTCTAGTATGAGTATGCCATTCCTTCGAACTCTTCCAAACAATCGATTGTGTTTTGCCATAGGCTGGTATGGAGAGTTTCAATGATTTCTATATCAAAAGTAATTCTTTTTGCCACTTAAGGAAATAATTCTATGAGTCACCTCTTCTAGGGTGTCCCATTATGAAATCATGGCAACTCAGTCCTCGCTACGTTGAAACACATCCACCATTCTATTAAACGTGGAGTTGTTGCCTACCAAATTGAATCTTCGTCATCTACCTTCCATCACCTCTGATATGTGTTTTGTGTCTCAGCTCCAGAGTTGTTATCATGTCTCATTCCATGAGTTGATCGCGAGTTGTTCGATCTTCAAGAAGATCGATTCTTCTAGAGTTTCATTCTGTCATCGTCGTGTTGGATGAAGTTTTCGAAAGAAAAGATGTCAAGATCAAGATGATGATCGAATCAATGTTCTTATGAGTAATCATCAACAATAACGAAACCATAGAGACATGGAGTGGTAGTAAGAGTAGAGTAATGAGTAGGGCCGAATAAGTCCATGTGAAGCAGCTCGAAGGGTTGAGATGTCGTCATGATTGTCTTCGAGGGATATTTGGCCCTAGTTATCTTCCCAGCTTCACAAGCACCACACAGATGGTCTTTCTTGAACTTGACGCCTTCGATGCCCACGACATGCTGTGTGAGGAGAAGCGGACGTTGGATATGTCAGTTTCATTACTTGCAGAGTAGCATAGCACCATATATAGAATATAGTCATAGTCTAGGTTTGGATTCTAACCAGCTACAGGAGCACGTCTTTCTTTTTTCTAAAACTCGGCAACGTCTCTTTACTGGTACACTAGCTTGTTCTATACGCCTTCCCAAGTCTTTGATTTTCTTTCCTTCTTTTGTGAGGAAGGAAGTAGGACAAAATTGAGAGTTCCTCGGACTCGAACCCAAGACCTCTCGGTTGAAAACCAAGGGTGCTAGTCACTTATGTGGCGAACGTTCCCTGTGACGAGGACGGCAGACGAACGCATTTTCCTCGCGGTTTTCTTCCTATATATAAAAAAGTATGCTACTTGGTGTCCGCTTAGTCAAAAAACAATTGTGCCAACCTTGACTGTTGGATTGACATTCAATGTCTACCGTGTTTCTTTAGTCTCTTCTTCCTCGAGCCGCGAAAGCCAAACCAGCGCCGGCGGGACCGCCTGCTCCCGCCTCCCACGGCTAGCTGTAATCTTCCCCGGCTCCTGTTCCCATCCGAGGCCTCACCATCGTCCTCCGCCTTGGTTCGCTCGCTGCGGCGCCGCCCTCCGGTGTTGTCAACATGGTCAACAACCGAGAGGAATAAGGAGGTGATTGTACATGGTGAGGATGACAGTAGGGACCCAGCAGCGCTTACAATAATTTTGTTTTTTCGGGACGGAGAAGGGTATCAACAGGGTTGTGTGGGACTCGTGGCCCGTCCAGCCCAGGCTTTTATTTCATATGTTTAGCACATGACCAGCCCAGTTTGTATTTTTCCTTTCTGAAAAATGGCTAGCCAGCTATTTTGTTTTTTGTAGAATAACCAACATAGGCCTACTTGCTTTTCTATGCCCTGCTGGGCCGAAAATCTTTCAAGATGAGGAGGGATGCATTTTGCCCAGAAAATGGGCTATAAGTAATAAGAAATGGGCTATAAGTAATAAGAAATGGGCTATAAGTAATAATAAATGGGCTGTAAAATGAAAAAATACAACAAACATGCAATTAGTGCCAAAATAATGTTTTCTTTCGGATTTTGATATTTTAAATTTCATTGTTTTTGTGCGTGTAAAATTTCATTGAATTTAAATTAAGGTATATTTAGATTTAAAATTAATTTGAATCTGGCTAGAAATTTCGGGTTGTATGCTGTTTGGACAGATTTGGACGCTGACTTATGGGTCTACTAGGTTGACGTGTACTTTGGCTTTGTCAACTTAGTCCACAAACGATTCTAGAAGCAGTGACCGTTGGATGTTAATCCAACGGGCGTGCTGCTTCTTCAATATCTGATCTTCTTGCTCCAGCCGCCCAAACCAGCTCCGGTGGGTTGCCTGCTCCCGCCTCCCGTGGCCGGCTGTGCTGCCGCACAGGCCGCACCGCCCCACCCTACTTCATTGCTGGCCAGGCCATTCCTCTACTCACCCACACCTCCTGTTATTTTCCGGTGACGGCAGCCGGACCAGTAAACCCTCGTACTCCCTACCACATGGGCAACCATTGCCGAGTCTTCCCCGACTCTGTGTCGTTCCCTTCCTAGGCCTCGCCGTCGTCCACCGCCATGGTGCTCTCGACACGGCCTGGTCAAGTGGTCAATGAACGACATCCATCGGCCGTGGACTGTACTTGCAAAATAATGATTCCTCCACCAGATAGCTGGGACCCACCGGAAGGGCCTCTGTATTTCGTGAAAAAAACATTCCCCCCGCTAACATGTTGGACCCACCAGCTATATCTTCGCACGCAAGGAAGTGCATCCTTATTACGCACAAAAAAATGAATACCCCCTGCTAGCTGGGACCCACCAGAGTGGGAGGATGACTTGTGGGCCAACTAAGTTGACGGGGACGGAGGGCTTTGTCAACTTAGTCAATATGAACGATTCTAGCTCCAGTGACCGTACGATGTCCATCCAACAGCCGTAGTGCTTCTTTAACCTCTGGTCTTCTTGCTCCAGCCGCCCAAAGAAGTGTCGGTCATGCCGCATGCTCCTGCCTCCCGTGGCCGGCTGTGCTGCCGCGGAGGCCTCACCGCCCCCTACTATTCCCACCGCTGGCCAGGCCCTGCGGCGACGGCAGCCTCACACCGCAGCTAGACCAGTGAACCCTCGTACTCCTCTCCGCGCGGGCTTCCACTACCGCGTCTTCCCCGGCTCCGTGTCGTCCCCTTCCTAGGCCTCGCTGTCGTCCACCGCCGTGGTGCTCTCGGCGCGGCCTGGTGAACGTGGTCAAGGAACGACTTCCATCGAACATGAACTGTACGTGGAGAGGCTGACAGCTGGGTCCACGCAGCAGCAAGGAAGTGCCTCATTATTATGCGGAAAATAATGATTCCTCCACCTGACAGGTGGGACCCACCGGACGGGCCACTGTATTTCGCGGAAAAAACATTTCCCCTTGACTGCTGGGACCCACCAGCTTCATCTTCGCACGCAAGGAAGTGCGTCCGGGCAAAAAAATGATTTGCCCCCCTGACTGCTGGGACCCACCAGCTACACCTTCGCACGCAAGGAAGTGCGTCCGGGCAAGAAAACGATTCGCCCCCCTGACTGCCGGGACCCACCGGCTACATCTTCGCACGCAAGGAAGTGCGTCCGGGCAAAAAACGATTCGCCCCCCTGACAGCTAGGACCCACCAGCTACATCTTCGCACGCAAGGAAGTGCTTGACAATCGGGACCCACCTTGTCGAAGCGTATGTAGCGTTGTCATTCTGGTCGCGAACGTGTGCGTACATATATACTGGTGGATGTAGAGGTGCACACGTGTCGTAGTAGAGGCACGCACGTAGCATGTACACGTACGTACATCGGATAGGGGTGCAAGAAAGAAAATACGGCCACTATGTGTACATACGGGTGGGGTCTCGAACGCCTACTCGCGCATACATACGGTGAGGGCTCGTGTACATGGCTGGGTCGGAATGGAGAAATAGCATCGTCATTGTGTTCATGGGGAGGCAACGGAATGCGTCGTGTTCATGGGGAGGCAACAGAATGCGCCGTGTTCATGGGGAGGCAACAGAACGCGTGAGAGCCAACCGGTTGGGTCGGATTAGAATGCGTGGTCGTGTTCATCGGGAGGGCTTGGATGGAACAGGCGATGGAAACGAGGCCTGGTGTACCACACAACGGAGGTAACGGACCTCCTACGTTCGGAACGGGGTCCTGTTGATCGGGAGGGGTGTGGCGTACCGCAAAACAGAGGAAACGGACCTCCTACGGTCGAAACGGGGGTCCTGTTGATCGGGAGGGGTGTGGCGTACCGCAAAACGGACATCACTTATGGCAGTTTGCTTAATGTGATGGTCAGAAATGGATATGGAAGTGATGGCAATATTTGTTACCTGAGGAAGGATGGCATAGGGATGCAAGATATATCTGTCATCACAAACAACACTGAAGTGGATGATATGATAAATTAGTTTAAAACCAGTCAGACATTGTGTTTGTATGTTAAAGAGGGGAAGTTAAATAGGAAGCAAGCACCAGTAGAACCTGAAGAAGTGGACCCAGCTGAAACACTTGTAGATTTGACAGTGGACCAACCTATTGTTTTTGCTGTTAATGAGTCAGGTGTTATGCACAAAACAACAGATCATTATGGTGGCTCATCATATGTTCTTGGTACACAAGAAAGTGTGAACTATATGCCAATAAAAACAATTCCTCCACCATGCCAGCTTGTTGAGCCAGAGAAGGCAGATGCAGAGCATGAAAATAATGCATTGCAGCAGGTAAACACTCAAGTAAATGTGAATTATGCAGATTTCTAGTTTGATACAGATGAGGAGGAGCATGCAGCAACTGAGGACACATCTGATGAAGATGATGATGACTCAGTATTTGATGAAGACTTTATAGCTGATGTGGACATCCCAGATGCAGATTCAGATTCCATGGACTATGAAGAAGAAGATAATGTAGCTAGAGAAGAAGAACGGAGGAGGAAAGTGGATAATGATCTGAACGACACAATTGCTGACATTGAGAGGAAGAGAGCTCAATACATGAGCAATACACACTGTGAAGGGGACACGGACCCTGAAGATTTATATGACATAGACTTGGAGGAAGAGGATGATGACTGTCAAGAGATAGTAGTTCCTGAGCCTGTTGAGAAGAAGATAAAGAGGCCTGGGCCTACTAGTAGGTCCCACTCTAGTGCTAACAGAAGCATGAATGAGGACTGGTATCCATCTTCAGAAGAGGATGATACAGGTTTTGAAGCTGATGATGATGGAAATGAACCAATGTCCTTTATAATCCCCTCTGGTAGAAGGAGCAGAGCTAAGAAAAGGCCACCCAGGGTCTGGTATGATGAGGGCAGGCTACATCCAGTGCAGCAATTCCAGCTTAGGCTTTGTTTCAGAGATGTGTACCAATTTAGAGAGGCTCTTGTGAATTTGCATGTGAAGCAACTTAGAAGATACAAATATCACAGAAACTGCAGTGATAGGGTAATAGTGTGTTGTGATGGAGAGGGCTGTCAGTTCCATATGGTTGCAGCAAAGATCACTAATGAGCCCACTTTCTGCATTAAGAAGATGATATTGGAGCACACATGTCCCACCCAATCTGAGAAGACAAGGATTAGCTCAAAGTGGCTTGGCAACAAAATGCTTGAAACTACCAGATCAGACCCCAACACTACTGTACCTGCTATAATTGACAAGGTAAAGAGGCAGTTTGGTGTTGAGGTGCCCAAGATGATGGCATGGAGAGCTGCTGGTGTTGAGCTCCTTCTACATCTGCTAGAGCTGCTGGTTCATCTGCTAGAGCTGCAAATTCTTCTCCTTCTGGTGCTGGTACTGCTGCTGCAAGGAGAGGTGCAAGAAGCTTCAATCCTCCAAGAACTACTGCTGAAGCTTCAACTAGCCAGCCAACAGGAAACAGGTCCAAAAGGACAAGATACATGAGCAAACGGATGGAGGGGTACTTCTATGCCAGTGGGAACTACTGAGAGTTCTTGTTTCACTCTGTATCCAAGTGCATGTGTGCTCCATCAGGCACTAGAGCACTTTTTATATGCCAAGACTAAATCATAACTTGTGTAATGCTATGTTGAACCTATGTGTGGCACTACTACTACTGTGTAATGCCATGTTGAACCTATGTATGGGTGTTGGTTTTATGCTATGAGGATTTGCTATCTCTATAATTCTGTGCTTGGATTGGTATATTTACTCTATACTGCTATGTTGTTTGGAGTTGTTTGCACTCCCTGATCATCACATTCTGTGCATCAAAATAATGCCAGAAAGTTCCTGGTATACTCATGCCATAAGTTACTAGTTTTTCAAATTTTTCTGTGCACAATAATTTGACTGTCACACTAGGTTTACCTGGAGTGAGGTAAATATAATACAAAAGGTAGTACTGCAAATTAAGTTCAAATGCATGCCATAAATTCAAATTCTAGACTTGCAACAGATAAACTACATAATTCAGTACAAATTTAACCAGTACAATACCACATTACAGTGCACTTCTACTTAGGTCTGATTGTTCTCTGCAACAGAGCACAACTACAACAGTACAATACCACATTACATAATTAGAAATCATCACAGATCTCCTTCAACTTCTTGATCTTGTCCTTGTAGCCATGCTTCTGTTTCAGCAAATCAGAGATGATGTACTCTAGCTTTTTCTTCTCTTCCTTTAGTTGGTCTCTCTCTGTGAGCACTTGTCCTCTCTCTACCACAAGCTTGTCCCTCTCCTTCTCTGCCTTTACCCTGAGTAACTGATGTAGGTTTGTGTAACCATGGTCTGCCAGCTTCTTCTTCTCCATCTCCTCTTTCAGATCATTGAGAGCCAACCTAGTATTGCCCAGCTCAGTAATAGCAGCCTCCTTGTCAGCCACCATTTTTGCAAAATCAAGTTTGAAAAATCTCAGCTCTTCTTCCATCTTCCTCTTTTCTCCAACTACTTTGTAATTGTGTTCAGCAAGCTGAACATTGTCTTTCAGCCTGTCCTTCATTTCTTTGTCATACATGCTCCACAATTTAGTTAGGCTGAACTGCAAAGCCACTGACCACTCAGGGTCTATCCACTCCAGATGGTTGCACTTTAGTTCAGCCTATAATTCAAAAGAGATGTTCTCAGTAAGAAATTTTTGTCACTTCTAACAGCATATAAATGCACAAATGTTCTTAGTAATATGTGTTGTCAGAAAGAAATTGTGATCATTTAAATGCACAAACAATTTTTGTCACTTTTAACAGCATATAAACTAAATATATGTTGTCATTATAACAACAATTGGATTTCCACCAAATTATTTCCACCAAATAATGTTGTACACTACTTAATTATTTAGAGCAAATTACACTGGCATTTCATAATTTACTACTGTCAGAGCATAATTATATCAACTGTGGGTAGTGACAATTCTTCACAATAATAAGGAGAGCAAAATTTGCTTCTAGCATTTGAATGGAGCAAGAACTAACTAAGACTAACTAAATACAGTAATATCAAACATATCTTCTCCTGAGCACAAGCAAGAAAACGTCGGTCAGTGTCCGTAGAGTCAAATGCTACTAGCCTGACGCAAGGCTCGCGATGCAGGCAGCGAGAGGAGAGCTCATGAGCAATGCCACTCCATTCATAGCACGGGATAGTCCTAGGAAGCTAAAAACAAAAGAGATTGAACAAATCAGCTACTTGGTAAGAAATCCCCAACTCAAGAACCCTAAACCTAACCCTAAATGCTTGAATCCCCAAATGTATGTACCTGGCTAGTCACCGAATCGTCATCCGAAGAAGAAGAGCTTGACCCCTCGCTCCAAGAAACCATGGCGGACCGGCGAACGGCGGCGAGACGACGGTGGCGGCGGCGGTCGTCGGGGTCGAGACAGAGGGGTCGGATGCGGTCTGGTGCGGTCTGGTGGGACCAGCGACCCGCGCGGCCCACTAGTACACGGGCGTGGAAACGGCTGTCCCCCTCCGTCTAACGGCGTCCGTCAGCCCGCGCCACGTCGGCCCGACAGGTGGGTCCCACCTGTCGGTTTTGCTGTTTTCGAGGCCAAATCGGCCCGTCAGTGCTCCGCGTTACCGATTAGGCTCAGAGTTGGGGGTTTTTTGTGACTTGGCTCAAATCTGGTACTGACTGGTTACCCTAGCCCAAGTGTAGTGGTTCTGGGTAAATAACTCGAGGCATGGCATATAATGTTTTCCGGTGGAAAATGATAATGCGTGTATTTTGCCGGTACATGTTGTAGAGGAAATATGATTGAAAAAAACTGTGCAAACGCAATATCTCAACCATACGTTCGGGCTAAAAAAAACTAGCTCATGTACGTGAAACATACATTTTTCTAGGGGGGCGTGCAACGCCGGAGTACATGATGCATATACACGCCCACATGCATTTTCTGATAATGCTCTGCTGGCTGACCGTCAAACATTTAACAACGTGAATGGCGACTCGTTTAGTAAAAAAAAAGAATCTGCGATGTAGGGATTTGGGCTAGCTGCACGGGTCCGGCTACAGCTTGTGGCCGAATACCCAAACATCGAAGGCCCAATACGCACTCTAGGAAGCAACAAGACCCAAATCGTTGCGCATCAGCGTGGCTACTGGCTTCTCCGACAAAATTCGCTCGACCCTGGCCGAAACCCTAGCCGCCGGAGTGCCCGTGCATCGCGGCGGCAGCACGCGGCGGAGGCGGAGGCGACGCGCACATCACCGGCTGGACGGTGAAATTGCCGTTCTCCCCAAACCGGCGACGCGTGGGCGGCGTGAGAGGGGAGGCACCGGCGGGCGGCGGGCGGCGGGCACTCGGGTAAGGGCAACTGAACTACAGCTGAAGTTTGTTTAGTCCCATACTGCTCGTCTGCGGGGAATTCGACCAGTTTATAGAAACAGGCCTCAACGGAGTCATCACCAAGTAGCAGTGGAAGTAGAGGAGAGCGCTTGGTATAGGGTTCAGGATTTAGTTGTGGGCAGGGTTAGGGCTTAGGGTTAGAGGGTGAGAGGAGGAGGATTAGGGTTAGAGGGTGAGAGGAGGAGGATTAGGGTTAGAGGGTGAGAGGAGGAGGATTAGGGTTAGATGGTGAGAGGAGGAGGAGGGCCCCGGCCGGCGAGGTGGAGGAGGGCCCGGCCGGCGAGGTGGGGGTGAGGAGGTGGAGGGCCCCGGCCGGCGAGGTATGAGGAGGGCCCGACCGGCGAGGTGGAGGAGGGGCCCAGGGCCGGCGGGGCGAGGTGGAGGAGGGGCCCAGGGCCGGCGGGGCGAGGTGGAGGAGGGGCCCAGGGCCGGCGAGGTGTGGAGGGCCCGGCCGGCGAGGTGTGAGGATAAAACTTTTTATGTAGCCCAGAACTTGGTTATTAGGATTAGGTGTGCAGAGGTTTCATTACAGCCCTTTATGCACACAGGTTTAGATCTTAGCAAAGAACTTGGTTAAGAAATTGTAAGTACATACGAGGTCGTCCTGGGTATCTTCAGAGCATTGGAATTACACAAGCACTTCCAAGCCATCATTATGTTTGGAAATCTCTATCAATGTTTGCGCCACTAAGCTCAGCTGCTTTGGTGTGATTTGGAAAACATTTTGGACCACCGCATGGTTAAAGTTTGGAGTGATTTTTGTAGCCTGACTGACAAATTCGTGATGGCTGGCTTTCGTCAGGTATTCTGATTCTTTTACTGTCGAGAAAATATCAATATTGAAACACAATGCTATTGAAATTTTGTTTCTGATTGGTGGTTGTGGGCATCCGTTGGAGCCATAATTGTTTACTTCCAAAAAATATGCTAGAGCCTTACGACATCATGCAGTCCACAATAGTATTAATATCAAACCAAGATGCTGTGAAACTTCTATTTTCAGTCAGTGGGAATAAGGCGGGTGCTTTCATTTGTTGGTGAATTAGACGTGTGCCATGATCGAAGCCATAGTGTATACAACCAAGAGGATACGCATAATAATATGTCATTGGTGAAATCTGGAATTTTGTTTGTTTGGTTTCCATACGCACCCTTGCTCTAAGATGTGTCATAGTAAGTTCAAGTCATCTTATCCTCTGATAGCATTCATGTTAAACCTAAATGGGTTTTTTCTGCACTTAAAAATGGTTAGTGTATTGTAAACACTGAATCACATCCTCAATCTAAGCTTACCATCTTGATCTGGTTTTGCAAGGCCGCCGAAATCTGCAGACTTATGTATAATCTGTCAAAAAAAAAACATGCCATGGAGGGATAGAAGGATTAACCTTCTTCTGAGTCAATCTCTACCATTTGTTTTGTGCTCTCTCTGTAATGAAATATAAGAGTGATCTAAACGCTCTTATATTTCATTAGAGGGAGTGGCAATGGTTATGTATGTATGCTTGAATACTCAATATCATTGACCTGTTATGCACCTCATGAGTTGTTGGAAGAAGCACTGGGAAATCAACAGATGAGCCCTGCTGGCAAACCTTCAGTACTAAATTGCATAGTTACGTCAGGGTCATTGGTTCCAAGTATTGCCAAACGTAAAACGCATCGCCAGGATGATGTGGTGTCATCTGATAACAATACGTCTTTGCAGTAGTGGTTCGATCACTTCATTTGTGTTGCACATTGGAAGCAGTGAGGCTGTTATCAGAAATATACTACTGTGGTTACTGACTGCTTGCTTCCATTCTGCGGTTTGCAGCTTACGTGGAATGGGGAATGAAGCTGCGGTGGATCAAGGAGTTGTACAACGGGCCAAATGTCTGCGCCGAGCGGAGATGGGCGTGAAGAGAGACAAGCGATGCATCCGCCCGTAGTGACGCAGCCGTTGATAAGATGGTGCTCCGCCGTGATGCCACGGGTTTCTAGGCTGGCTTCGACAGTACCTGGGTTCATGTAAGCCACACCTGGACCACGAGGCATCCAGCAAAGATGGTTGACCTCCAGTCCCGTGGCGGTCCGGTGCGTGCGTTGCGGTGGAGATGCCATGCATATATGGGAGGCAAATTGGTCTCCCTGCCTGTAGACTCAGGGGAGGCAGCCTGAGCAATATGAGGGCGGTCGGTTCGACTAGTTGGATGGGCATGCTTGAACTAACCGTACGTTGCGTATCTGTTGCGGCCTTACAACGGTTCTGTGATTGTTCCCTTGAGGTTCTTCTTACCCTGTAACATCTGTTTACGCAATTATTTTGCTAATAGAACAGTACAGTGGTACCCCTGCTGGGCAGCGACGGCCTGCAGATTTGCTCTCCTATTTTCTACTAGGATTGTGGGTCTTGATATTGGTTCTGATTTCAAGTCAGCATAGGTCGCTGGTGCAAGCAAAGATGGTTGAACTTTTTTTGTTTGCTCGGCAATCAGGATTTAATCATGTTTGGGCATGGCTTGAGATTTAGGCTCTCGATTGCAGCTATGTATACGTACGCTAATGATGCATGTTTGAAGGCATCATGCGTCAAATTGCCCCCGTTCGCACAGGAGCGGGCGGACCGGGCCAGCCCATTAAGCCATTTCGCGTCTTCCTTCGTACGTACGTGAACTCTGTAGTAGCCTCAAAAAAAAAAGTGAACTCTGTACCACCGAATACTGCAGGTCTGCTGCCGTAAATGTTATGCTTTCAGTTTTTTTCATCTATATTCTTTTCTACATCCGAGGTGGTACTATTTTACCTAGATGATTTTCGTCCGCCATCATTACGATAATTTTTGTCCGTTGACCGAGCTATCCGCTGTGGACCAGATTTTCTTCGTCACCATGGGCCAACTTTGCGGGCCCATCTACTGTATGAAACAACACAAAAAATAGCGGGCAACAAGCAGGATCGAACTCGTGACCTCTACGTCCAACCTAATACAAGCGACCCGTTGAGCAGCAGCATAATTTTGAATTAGTCCCACCTCGACTTCTTATATCAAACCAGAAGTCTGATGTCAGTGTGAGATGCTTGATCACTATGTATCTATGGTCCGTTCTTCAACGCTGTACTGAAGCCGGACGACAAATATTGTGTGTATATCAGTGCTCTTATTTCAATATCATTTTTTATTTGCTAAACTGCATCCAGAAAACACCTGACACTCTATCAACACGTCCACCGACATTGGTTGACTCTTCATGCTTATTTCAAAATTTTCTTTATGGATACCGCACTACAAAATATATTATTTGAACAAAAGGATATAGTAAATGAAAGTAGTTTAGTTTATTAAAATAGCTTGGGTAATTATGAAAATTGTAATATTCTACCAACATGATTATAATACTAGCATTATCTTTGTTTAAGACAGTAATGTAAAGCATCTAACTAACTGACAAACTGAGATAACATTATTGATAGGTAAGAGAAAACTTACTAATTCTATGTATGATAATTTTACCTTGCTTTATTAGAAAATTTATACACATGTACATTATGCCTCCATGCATAACTGTTTCATAATTTTTTTAGACATAGAAATATGAATTTCGAATTTTGCAAATGGAGGGCTTCATGGAGCTCGGTCTCCAGAAGCAATTTTCAATGTAGAAACAACACATATATTCTGATGTTGATGTCCAATATAATCTAAGTAACTTACAAGTAGCTACATAAGTTTTATTTATGATGCAAAATCTAATCAGTTTCTTCTTTTAAATAAACATAATATATTCATACAATATACAAAACTCACATGCAGCGAAGCAATTTTGGTCGCTATCTCCAGTCCTGGATGCCAAGGCACAAAGAAATAAAAGATATAGAGGGTGGTATGCACGGATGATCAATGAAGAAAAGCAGGAAAATTTGAAAAAGCGACGCCAAGCCTATCAGCAAAACAAAACAATTAAGGATTCAACTCAGTTGCAAAAAGAAATATACACAAAGGAGGTAGAAATATGCAAATATGGAGCTAACACAGAAGACAAAAAATGCGCAAGAGAAAGGCAGAAATATGCAAATATGCAGCCATAACAAAAGAAAACTAGAATAAGACAAATCACAGCTAAGCGTGAATTGAAGCGCAACACACCATGCAAGAAATCAATTGCGATGGAGAACCCAGCACATGCTGCAACTGAAGAGGAAGTTGGTACATCTATACGACGAAGACTTCACGGTTAGCATACACACAATAAAATCATATATGCATGCACGGTCGAAGAACAATACAATATTTTTATTATGTTATGTAATCACTCTTATGTGTTTCTTCTCGTGCTTCTCATTCTTTACACCCTTCACGATGAGAATAAAGCTAACCAGATGCTTCATTTGGTTTTGTGTATTGAGATATGTGTGCATGCTAATTTTCTTTCCCCCGTTGCAACGCACGGGGTTGCAACGGGCATGTTTCCTAGTTGACAACAAACCAAGGAAACACTGCATTGAACTGAAATACTGTAGCATAGTTTTCTCGGTCAGTTTTTTCTAAAAATTAACTAAGATTTAAACATTTTTTTAACATGAACATTTTTAGAAAACACGAACACTTTTTCATACTCTCTAATAATTTTTGAAACTGAGAAAAAATTGAACATATTTTAACAAGAACATTTTGTGTTAGACAAACAAAATTTTGAAAGCACAAACTTTTTTGAAATTTGTGAGAAAATTTTCAAAACAATTTTTTTAAAAACACTAAGTTCCAAATATTTGTTGATAATGTGTACATTTTTTTTGGAAATTTTGAACACCTTTTGTAAACACAATATTTTTTAAAAAATGGGAACATTTTTTGAAATTCCGAACAACTTTTGGAAACCAAACAAATTTGAAATTGAGAATTATGTTTGAAGGTTGAAACCATGCAAAGGCAGTGCGTGCGTGTGCGTGCACACACACAGCCACACTTTTTCGAAAATAAGGTTGAAACCCACACACCCACTGATGACCCACAAATATAGGAGATCAATCGTAATCCTTTCGATAAGTAAGAGTATCGAACCCAACGAGGAGGAGAAGGGAATGACAAGCGATTTTCAGCAAGGTATTCTTTGCAAGCACTATTATTATCGGTACCAGATAGTTTGATGGCAAGGCAATTCATAACAAGTAGCAGGTAGCAATAGTAACAAATGTGCAGCAATGTAGCCGAATCCTTTTTATAGCAAAGGACATGCCGGAATGTTCTCTTATAGCAAGCAAAGCGTTCTTGAGGACACATGGGAATTCATCTGGTCATTTTCATCATGTTTATTTGATTCACGTTCGCTACTTTCATAATTTGATATGTGGGTGGACCGGCGCTTGGGCGTTGTTCTTACTTGAACAAGCCTCCCACTTATGATTACCCCCTCTCGCAAGCATCCGATGTTGGGAAATGCAGTAGAAAACAAAAAATTTCACACCTACGAATCTACGATCACCCAAGAACAATATGCAGATGCATAATGGGTTGTGATCAACCATCGTTACCGACTCCGGAGTGCAACGGAAGTTGACAAGTCGGTGTAGATCGTACTTTGAGTCCCACGAACATTGATGACGACCCCGAGAACCGTCCTCGAACGATCCCTCGAACAGAAGACTGAAAGCACGACCTCTCTACTTGGTTGCAAGCGTACAGTCTTCACGATCCGGCGGCGCTTCGCCGTCCAGAGCTAATCGTCGCCGGAGAATTAGAGGGAGGAGATTAGAACCACAGTGGGTTTCTAATTATAAGGATTAGAGGTGGCTAGGATATTCTCTAATTAGTCAAGTAGGACCAACTAGAACTAGAACTAGATCAACTATAGGAGGCTCTAAAACTTGTGTGGTCAAAGGGTGGAAATCCTCTAGTATATATAGGTTGGGAGGGGAGGAGAGGGCAGCCACCAAGGGAGGAAAGTCCTCCCTTGGGGCGTCGGCCATGGGGGGGGGTCCCACTCCCTACCCAAGTAGGATTGCCTCCCCCCCCCCCACATAAAGAAAGGGGGGCGCCACCTCCACTTGGGCCTTTATGGCCCAAGTCAAGAGGTGGAGAGAGACTTGGGCCATAAAGGACCCTTCCGGTGACCCAAAAACATTGTTCACCTATATACAATTAATCGGTAATACCCGATATTCACCGAAACCCTTTCGGTGACCCGAAACGCTTCCAGAACCTCTCGGAACTATTTCGGATATTAATGAAACAATTCCACAAATATATTCTCATCACTCTCGTCCTACTAACACTCAGCAGATTGTTATTACCTTAAGCTTGTGACCCGTAGGTTCAGTAACCATAGACATGAACGAAACCCCTTCGTTCAATGACCGATAGCGGAACCATGGACATCCATATTGGTCCCTATGATTACACGAATGATATTTGAGTGAACCTTTGGTTATCACGTGATGTTCCCTTTGCTTTGTGGTACTTCACAAACCCGGTGTGCATCGGTATTCTCTAGAGTCATCACCATGCTCACTATATCATTGCTCCCGCTACCGGTTTTGTTCTTCTTTCTCGTTGATGTGTTCCGGCATCCCTGTGACGTAGTCACCTGTGTCTGGCCATACGATGATGGATGCCATCACACTGAGAGGGCCCTAAGAATATCTCTCCATTATCGTAGGGGCAAATCCCACTCTCAATCTATCCGGTCACTTGTCAAACTTTCCGGTGTGCCTAAAAGTTGTTGCTACAATCACCTTGTTACAGATGATGTTTGAGCAACCCAAAGCTTGCCCACTGCCTGGTAGGAAGTGATCGAGACACTCTCATGGTCCAAGGAACTAAAACACATGCTAACACTCCGTCTTTTAACAGATGATTTCAGACGATATAATCACATAGTATAACAGACAAGTATTGGGTCGATTCAATATGATCGTTCTTCTAACGTCATACCCTCAATGTTGTTTTAGTACTATCGTTACACTTAACGATATCCTAAGATCCGAAAAACGTGATCACCAACAACACTTGAGTCGGTCTTAGAGGCAAGACCAGGAACCTATTGTTTACCGTTTATCATTCTACACATGCATATGAGTTTTCCACTGAATCACATATTCCAGGATCATGGCAGTTATAGCATAGAATATAAACTCTTAACTATGAATAATGGAAATATAATAATACAATAGGGCACATTTCCGACAGTCTCCCACTTGCACTAGAGTGAATAATCTAGTTAGCACTTTTATTTTTTACAACAATGGCAATCCGGTGTCAGTCCATGCTTTGCTTGTGGTATAGACTTTGTCCTATCGAATATGACAACCTCAGATCCGCGTGTATCGTTTGCATTTCTATGCATCTATATGCTTTCACAATAATTCATAATTTGTGTGAAAACCGGCTTTCTATATATATTGAATCACTAGTAGAACCTTTGATTCCTTAGACTGAGGTATGGAACCACTATTAAGAATAGTGTTCCAATGATACAATCATCTAGAAACCATACCAAGCTCATGAATGGAATTTCAATTCATCACCCCTTCATTTTTGCTTCTAAAGCAATAATATACTTAGCCTTCTGTTATAAAATTCACCACAATAACTTTTGGACCAATTACAACTTACTGTGCCACCATAAACCACTTTTAATTTGAATAGAAAAATCACTTGGAGCATAGATGAAGATTTTATCAATGTACTACTTACAACGAGGCTTCATTGATGTAACTCCTTACAACAATCTCTCCATTTTCTTCGTGTGTGAGAAACATGTCGTTAATCCTTAATGACATTTTTCATTGTTGTCTTATGATCAACAATTTGACCATACTAGTAACTTTTACTTACAACTAACTTGGAGTATTGGAAATATCTAGTTGTTTACATACCATGGAATACAAGTGTGGTTGAAATCATATTTCGCTTATCAGTATTTCAGGATACCGACTCCTTCCATGTGACATTGACAAGAAACACTTCTTGACATTTTACATACTAAACTGCTTTAGTATTCTGTCAATATGTATTTTGGCTAAGTCCGATTAGACACTATTATCTCCATAGATCATTATGTCTAATACCAAGACTATTCATTGCCTAAGTATTTTACTGAAAAACTAGTTTCAATAAAGTCTTAATCTGTGTCATGAAATTTACATAACTTCTAATCAACAATATGTCATGTATATATAGTGTTTAGAAATATTATCATGCTCCCACTTACTTTCTTGCAAATACAAGCATCTTCGCTTACTCGATGAAATCAATTTAATTGACCATTTCATCAATACGAAGATTCCAACTCCACTATGCTTGCTTCAGATCATTATAAGATCTCTTGAAGTTTGCATACTTCCTAGCATCCCACCTCTGGGTCGTTCCCTTCCTAGGCCTCGCTGTCGTCCACTGCCCTGGTGCTCTCGGCACGGCATGGTCAACGTGGTCAACGAACGACATCCATCGGAAGAGGATGCTACCTCTTGAGCTTGCGTTGGTTTTCCCTTGAAGAGGAAAGGGTGATGCAGCAAAGTAGCGTAAGTATTTCCCTTCAGTTTTGAGAACCAATGTATCAATCCAATAAGAGATGATGCACAAGTCACCGAATACCTGCACAAACAATCAACCACTTGCACCCAACGCGATAAAGGGGTTGTCAATCCCTTCACGATCACTTGCAAAAGTGAGATCTGATAGAGATAGATAAACGGTAAAATAAACATTTTTGGTATTTTTTGTTTATAGATTGGAAAGTATAGGTTGCAAAATAGTAGATCGAAAACTAGCAAGATGTAAACGAGATTCAATGTAATGGAAAAGAGACCTGGGGGCCATAGGTTTCACTAGTGGCTTCTCTCAAGATAGCAAATATTATGGTGGGTGAACGAATTACTGCCGAGCAATTGATAGAAAAGCGCATAGTTATGATGATATCTAAGGCAATAATCATGAACATAGGCATCACGTCCGTGTCAAATAGACCGACTCCTACCTACATCTACTACTATTACTCCACACATTGACCGCTATCCAGCATGCATCTAGAGTATTAAGTTCATAAAGAATGGAGTAACGCATTAAGCAAGATGACATGATGTAGAGGAATTAACTCAAGCAATATGATGAAAACCCCATCTTGTTATCCTCGATGGCAACAATACAATACGTGCCTTGTGTTGGGGAACGTTGCAGAAAATAAAAAATTTCCTACGGTTTCACCAAGATCCATCTATGAGTTCATCTAAGCAACGAGTCATGGGCGAGAGATTTCATATACATACCACTTGTAGATCGCGTGCGGAAGTGTGCAAGAGAACGGTGATGATGGAGTCGTACTCGCCGTGATTCAAATCACCGATGACCAAGTGCCGAACGGACAGCACCTCCGCGTTCAACACATGTACGGAGCGGATGACGTCTCCTCCTTCTTGATCCAGCAACGGGGAAGGAGAGGTTGATGATGATCCAGCAGCACGACGGCGTGGTGGTGGATGCAGCAGAACTCCGGCAGGGCTTTGCCAAGCTGCTGCGGGAGGAGGACGAGGTGTAGCAGGGGAGGGAGGCGCCAAGACTTGGGGTGCCGCTGCCCTCCCCCCTGCCCTCCTTTATATAGGCCCCCAGGGGGGCGGCCCTGGGAGATGCAATCTCCCAAGGGGGGCGGCGGCCAGGGGGGTGGAGTGCCCCCCAAGGCAAGTGGGGAGCCCCCCACCCTAGGGTTTCCAACCCCAGGCACAGGGGGGGCCCAAGAGGGGGCGCACCAGCCCACTAGGGGCTGGTTCCCCTCCCACTTCAGCTCACGGGGCCCTCCGGGATAGGTGGCCCCACCCGGTGGACCCCCGGCACCCTTCCGGTGGTCCCGGTACAATACCGGGTGACCCCGAAACTTTCCCGATGGCCGAAACAGCACTTCCTATATATAATTATTTACCTCCGGACCATTCCGAAACTCTTCATGACGTCCGGGATCTCATCCGAGACTCCGAACAATATTCGGTTTGCTGCATACTCATATTCATACAACCCTAGCGTCACCGAACCTTAAGTGTGTAGACCCTACGGGTTTGGGAGACATGTAGACATGACCGAGACGGCTCTCCGGTCAATAACCAACAGCGGGATCTAGATACCCATGTTGGCTCCCACATACTCCTCGATGATCTCATCGGATGAACCACGATGTCAAGGATTCAAGCAACCCCGTATACTATTCCCTTTGTCAGACGGTATGTTACTTGCCCCAGACTCGATCGTCGGTATCCCAATACCTCGTTCAGCCTCGTTACCGGCAAGTCACTTTACTCGTACCGTAATGCATGATCTCGTGACCAGACACTTGGTCACTTTGAGCTCATTATGATGATGCACTACCGAGTGGGCCCAGTGATACCTCTCCGTAATACGGAGTGACAAATCCCAGTCTCGATCCGTGTCAACCCAACAGACACTTTCGGAGATACCTGTAGTGCACCTTTATAGTCACCCAGTTACGTTGTGACGTTTGGTACACCCAAAGCACTCCTACGGTATCCGGGAGTTACACGATCTCATGGTCTAAGGAAAAGATACTTGACATTGGAAAAGCTCTAGCAAAACGAACTACACGATCTTGTGCTATGCTTAGGATTGGGTCTTGTCCATCACATCATTCTCCTAATGATGTGATCCCGTTATCAACGGCATGTAATGTCCATAGTCAGGAAACCATGACTATCTGTTGATCAACGAGCTAGTCAACTAGAGGCTCACTAGGGACGTATTGTGGTCTATGTATTCACACGTGTATTACGATTTTCGGATAATACAATTATAGCATGAATAAAGACAATTATCATGAACAAGTAAATATAATAATAATCCTTTTACTATTATCTCTAGGGCATATTTCCAACAGTCTCCCACTTGCACTAGAGTCAATAATCTAGTTATATTGTGATGAATCGTACACACATAGAGTTCTGGTGTTGATCATGTTTTGCTCGCGAGAGAGGTTTAGTCAACGGATCTGCGACATTCAGATCCATATGTACTTTGCAAATATCTATGTCTCCATCTTGAACATTTTCACGGATGGAGTTGAAACGACGCTTGATGTGCCTGGTCTTCTTGTGAAACCCGGGCTCCTTGGCAAGGGCAATAGCTCCAGTGTTGTCACAGAAGAGTTTGATCGGCCCCGACGCATTGGGTATGACTCCTAGGTCGGTGATGAACTCCTTCACCCAAATAGCTTCATGCGCTGCCTCCGAGGCTGCCATGTACTCCGCTTCACATGTAGATCCCGCCACGACACTCTGCTTGCAGCTGCACCAGCTTACTGCTCCACCATTCAACATATACACGTATCCGGTTTGTGACTTAGAGTCATCCAGATCTGTGTCGAAGCTAGCGTCGACGTAACCCTTTACGGCGAGCTCTTCGTCACCTCCATAAACGAGAAACATGTCCTTTGTCCTTTTCAGGTACTTCAGGATATTCTTGACCGCTGTCCAGTGTTCCTTGCCGAGATTACTTTGGTACCTTCCTACCAAACTTACGGCAAGGTTTACATCAGGTCTGGTACACAGCATGGCATACATAATAGATCCTATGGCTGAAGCATAGGGGATGACACTCATCTCTTCTTTATCTTTTGTCGTGGTCGGGCATTGAGCCAAGCTCAATCTCACACCTTGCAATACAAGCAAGAACCCCTTCTTGGACTGATCCATTTTGAACTTCTTCAAAATCTTATCAAGGTATGCGCTTTGTGAAAGACCTATGAGGCGTCTTGATCTATCCCTATAGATCTTGATGCCTAATATGTAAGCAACTTCTCCAAGGTCCTTCATTGAAAAACACTTATTCAAGTAGGCCTTAATGCTGTCCAAAAGTTCTATATCATTTCCCATCAAAAGTATGTCATCTACATATAATATGAGAAATGCTACAGAGCTCCCACTCACTTTCTTGTAAACGCAGGCTTCTCCATAAGTCTGCATAAACCCAAACGCTTTGATCATCTCATCAAAGCGAATGTTCCAACTCCGAGATGCTTGCACCAGCCCATAAATGGATCGCTGGAGCTTGCATACTTTGTTAGCATTCTTAGGATCGACAAAACCCTCCGGCTGCATCATATACAGTTCTTCCTTAAGATGCCCGTTAAGGAATGCCGTTTTGACGTCCATCTGCCATATCTCATAATCATAGTATGCGGCAATTGCTAACATGATTCGGACGGACTTCAGCTTCGCTACGGGAGAGAATGTCTCATCGTAGTCAACCCCTTGAACTTGTCGATAACCCTTAGTGACAAGTCGAGCTTTATAGATGGTAATATTACCATCCGCGTCCCTCTTCTTCTTAAAGATCCATTTGTTTTCTATCGCTCGCCGATCATCGGGCAAGTCAGTCAAAGTCCATACTTTGTTTTCATACATGGATTCTATCTCGGATTGCATGGCTTCAAGCCATTTGTTGGAATCTGGGCCCGCCATCGCTTCTTCATAGTTCGAAGGTTCACCATTGTCTAACAACATGATTTCCAGGACAGGGTTGCCATACCACTCTGGTGTGGAACGTGTCCTTGTGGACCTACGAAGTTCAGTAGCAACTTGATCCGAAGTACCTTGATCATCATCATTAATTTCCTCTCTAGTTGGTGTAGGCACCATAGGAACATTTTCCTGAGCTACACTACTTTCCGGTTCAAGAGGTAGTACTTCATCGAGTTCTACTTTCCTCCCACTTACTTCTTTTGAGAGAAACTCTTTTTCCAGAAAGGATCTGTTCTTGGCAATAAAGGTCTTGCCCTCGGATCTTAAGTAGAAGGTATACCCAATGGTTTCCTTAGGGTATCCTATGAAGACGCATTTTTCCGACTTGGGTTCGAGCTTTTCAGGTTGTAGTTTCTTGACATAAGCATCGCATCCCCAAACTTTTAGAAATGACAGCTTAGGTTTCTTCCCAAACCATAATTCATACGGTGTTGTCTCAACGGATTTAGACGGTGCCCTATTTAAAGTGAATGTAGTTGTCTCTAGAGCGTATCCCCAAAATGATAGCGGTAAATCGGTAAGAGACATCATAGACCGCACCATATCCAATAGAGTGCGATTACGATGTTCGGACACACCGTTACACTAAGGTATTCCAGGCGGCGTGAGTTGTGAAACGATTCCACATTTCCTTAGGTGTGTACCAAATTCGAAACATAAGTATTCTCCTCCATGATCTGATCGTAGGAACTTTATCTTTCGGTCACGTTGATTCTCTACCTCATTCTGAAATTCCTTGAACTTTTCAAAGGTCTCAGACTTGTGTTTCATCAAGTAAACATACCCATATCTACTCAAGTCATCAGTGAGGTGAGAACATAACGATATCCTCCGCGAGCCTCAACGCTCATTGGACCGCACACATCGGTATGTATGATTTCCAACAAGTTGGTTGCTCGCTCCATTGTTCCTGGAGAACGGAGTCTTGGTCATTTTGCCCATGAGGCATGGTTCGCATGTGTCAAATGATTCATAATCGAGAGACTCTAAAAGTCCATCAGCATGGAGCTTCTTCATGCGCTTGACACCAATGTGACCAAGGCGGCAGTGCCACAAGTATGTGGGGCTATCATTATCAACTTTACATCTTTTGGTATTCACGCTATGAATATGTGTAACATTACATTCGAGATTCATTAAGAATAAACCATTGACCATCGGGGCATGACCATAAAACATATCTCTCATATAAATAGAACAACCATTATTCTCGGATTTAAATGAGTAGCCATCTCGTATTAAACGAGATCCAGACACAATGTTCATGCTCAAACTTGGCACTAAATAACAATTATTGAGGTTCATAACTAATCCCGTGGGTAAATGTAGAGGTAGCGTGCCGACGACGATCACATCGACCTTGGAACCATTCCCGACACGCATTGTCACCTCGTCCTTCGCTAGTCTCCGCTTATTCCGCAGCTCCTGCTGTGAGTTACAAATATGAGCAACGGCACCGGTATCAAATACCCAGGAGTTACTACGAGTACTGGTAAGGTACACATCAATTACATGTATATCAAATATACCTTTAGTGTTGTCGGCCTTCTTGTCCGCTAAGTCTTTGGGGCAGTTCCGCTTCCAGTGACCCTTTCCCTTGCAATAAAAGCACTCAGTCTCAGGCTTGGGTCCATTCTTTGACTTCTTCCCGGCAGCTGGCTTACCGGGCGCGGCAACATCTTTGCCGTCCTTCTTGAAGTTCTTCTTACCCTTGCCCTTTTTAAACTTAGTGGTCTTATTGACCATCAACACTTGATGTTCTTTCTTGATTTCAACCTCTGCTGATTTCAGCATTGAAAATACTTCAGGAATGGTCTTCACCATCCCCTGCATATTGTAGTTCAACACAAAGCTCTTGTAGCTCGGTGGGAGCGACTGAAGGATTCTGTCAATGACCACCTCGTCCGGGAGGTTGATCTCCAGCTGGGACAGGCGGTTGTGCAACCCAGACATTTTGAGTATGTGCTCACTAACAGAACTGTTTTCCTCCATCTTACAACTATAGAACTTGTCGGAGACTTCATATCTCTAGACCCGGGCATGAGCTTGAAAACCATTTTCAGCTCCTCAAACATCTCATATGCTTCGTGTTTCTCAAAACGCTTTTGGAGCTCCGGTTCTAAGCTGTAAAGCATGCCGCACTGAACGAGGGAGTAATCATCAGCACGTGACTGCCAAACGTTCATAACGTCTTGGTTCTCTGGGATGGGTGCTTCACCTAGCGGTTCATCTAGGACATATGCTTTCTTGGCTGCTATGAGGATGATCCTCAGGTTCCGGACCTAGTCCGAATAGTTGCTGCCGTCATCTTTCAGCTTGGTTTTCTCTAGGAACGCGTTGAAGTTCATGTTGACATGAGCGTTGGCCATTTGATCTACAAGACATATTTTGCAAAGATTTTAGACTAAGTTCTTGATAATTAAGTTCATCTAATCAAATTATTTAATGAACTCCCACTCAGATTGACATCCCTCTAGTCATCTAAGTGTTACACGATCCGAGTCGACTAGGCCGTGCCCGATCATCACGTGAGATGGACTAGTCATCATCGGTGAACATCTCCATGTTGATCGTATCTTCCATACGACTCATGTTCGACCTTTTGGTCTCTTGTGTTCCGAGGCCATGTCTGTACATGCTAGGCTCGTCAAGTTAACCCTAAGTGTTCTGCATGTGTAAATCTGTCTTACACCTGTTGTATGTGAACGTAAGGATCTATCACACCCGATCATCACATGGTGCTTCGAAACGACGAACTTTAGCAACGGTGCACAGTTAGGGGGAACACTTTCTTGAAATTATTATAAGGGATCATCTTATTTACTACCGCCGTTCTAAGTAAACAAGATGCATAAAACATAATAAACATCACATGCAATTATATAGTGGTGACATGATATGGCCAATATCATATAGCTCCTTTGATCTCCATCTTCGGGGCTCCATGATCATCTTCGTCACCGACATGACACCATGATCTCCATCATCATGATCTCCATCATTGTGTCTTCATGAAGTTGTCACGCCAACGACTACTTCTACTTCTATGGCTAACGCGTTTAGCAATAAAATAAAGTAATTTACATGGCGTTCTTCAATGACACGCAGGTCATACAAAAAATAAAGACAACTCCTATGGCTCCTGCCGGTTGTCATACTCATCGACATGCAAGTCGTGATTCCTATTACAAGAACATGATCTCATACATCACAATATATCATTCATCATTCATCACAACTTCTGGCCATATCACATCACATGACAATTGCTGCAAAAACAAGTTAGACGTCCTCTAATTGTTGTTGCATCTTTTACGTGGCTGCAATTGGGTTCTAGCAAGAACGTTTTCTTACCTACGAATAACCACAACGTGATTTTGTCAACTTCTATTTACCCTTCATAAGGACCCTTTTCGTCGAATCCGCTCCAACTAAAGTAGGAGAGACAGACACCCGCTAGCCACCTTATGCAACTAGTGCATGTCAGTCGGTGGAACCCGTCTCACGTAAGCGTACGTGTAAGGTCGGTCCGGGCCGCTTCATCCCACAATACCACTGAAGCAAGAAAATACTAGTAGCGGCAAGCAAGTTGACAAGATCTATGCCCACAACAAATTTGTGTTCTACTCGTGCAATAGAGAACTACGCATAGACCTAGCTCATGATGCCACTGTTGGGGAACGTTGCAGAAAATAAAAAATTTCCTACGGTTTCACCAAGATCCATCTATGAGTTCATCTAAGCAACGAGTCATGGGAGAGAGATTGCATCTACATACCACTTGTAGATCGCGTGCGGAAGCGTTCAAGAGAACGGTGATGATGGAGTCGTACTCGCCGTGATTCAAATCACCGATGACCAAGTGCCGAACGGACAGCACCTCCGCGTTCAACACACGTACGGAGCGGATGACGTCTCCTCCTTATTGATCCAGCAAGGGGGAAGGAGAGGTTGATGATGATCCAGCAGCACGACGGCGTGGTGGTGGATGCAGCAGAACTCCGGCAGGGCTTCGCCAAGCTGCTGCGGGAGGAGGACGAGGTGTAGCAGGGGGAGGGAGGCGCCAAGACTTGGGGTGCCGCTGCCCTCCCCCCTGCCCTCCTTTATATAGGCCCCCGGGGGGGCGCCGGCCCTGGGAGATGCAATCTCCCAAGGGGGCGGCGGCCAGGGGGTGGAGTGCCCCCCAAGGCAAGTGGGGAGCCCCCCACCCTAGGGTTTCCAACCCCAGGCGCAGGAGGGGGGCCCAAGGGGGGCGCACCAGCCCACTAGGGGCTGGTTCCCCTCCCACTTCAGCCCACGGGGCCCTCCGGGATAGGTGGCCCCACCCGGTGGACCCCTGGGACCCTTCCGGTGGTCCCCGTACAATACCGGGTGACCCCGAAACTTTCCCGATGGCCGAAACAACACTTCTTATATATAATTCTTTACCTACGGACCATTCCGAAACTCCTCGTGACGTCCGGGATCTCATCCGGGACTCCGAACAACATTCGGTTTGCTGCATACTCATATTCATACAACCCTAGCGTCACCGAACCTTAAGTGTGTAGACCCTACGGGTTCGGGAGACATGTAGACATGACCGAGACGGCTCTCCGGTCAATAACCAACAGCGGGATCTGGATACCCATGTTGGCTCCCACATACTCCTCGATGATCTCATCGGATGAACCACGATGTCGAGGATTCAAGCAACCCCGTATACTATTCCCTTTGTCAGACGGTATGTTACTTGCCCCAGACTCGATCGTCGGTATCCCAATACCTCGTTCAGTCTCGTTACCGGCAAGTCACTTTACTCGTACCGTAATGCATGATCCCGTGACCAGACACTTGGTCACTTTGAGCTCATTATGATGATGCACTACCGAGTGGGCCCAGTGATACCTCTCCGTAATACGGAGTGACAAATCCCAGTCTCGATCCGTGTCAACCCAACAGACACTTTCAGAGATACCTGTAGTGCACCTTTATAGTCACCCAGTTACGTTGTGACGTTTGGTACACCCAAAGCACTCCTACGGTATCCAGGAGTTACACGATCTCATGGTCTAAGGAAAAGATACTTGACATTGGAAAAGCTCTAGCAAAACGAACTGCACGATCTTGTGCTATGCTTAGGATTGGGTCTTGTCCATCACATCATTCTCCTAATGATGTGATCCTGTTATCAACGACATCTAATGTCCATAGTCAGGAAACCATGACTATATGTTGATCAACGAGCTAGTCAACTAGAGGCTCACTAGGGACGTATTGTGGTCTATGTATTCACACGTGTATTACGATTTCCGAATAATACAATTATAGCATGAATAAAGACAATTATCATGAACAAGGAAATATAATAATAATCCTTTTATTATTGCCTCTAGGGCATATTTCCAACACCTTGCTGCCCCTACTGTCACTGGGAAAGGACACCGCAAGATTGGACCCAAAGCTAAGCACTTCTCCCATGGCAAGAAAGATCAATCTAGTAGGCCAAACTAAACCGTTAATTCAAAGAGACTTGCAAAGATATCAAATCATGCATATAAGAATTCAGAGAAGAACCAAATAATATTCATATATAATCTTGATCATAAATCCACAATTCATCGGATCTCGGCAAACACACCGCAAAAGAATATTACATCGAATAGATCTCCAAGAACATCAAGGAGAACATGGTATTGAGAATCAAAGAGAAAGAAGAAGCCATATAGCTAATAACTATGGACCTGAAGGTTTGTGGTAAACTACTCACGCTTCATCAGAGAGGTAATGGTGTTGATGTAGAAGCCCTACGTGATCGAATCCCCCTCCGGCAGGACGCCGAAAAAGGTCCCTAGATGGGATCTCACGGGTACAGAAGGTTGTGGCGGTGGAAAAGTGGTTTCGTGGTTTCCCTTGATGTTTTCAGGGTATAAGAGTATATATATGCGAAGGAACTAGGTCAGGGGAGCCATGAGGGGCCCACGAGGGTGGGGGCGCGCCCTCCTGCCTTGTGGCTTCCTCGTTGCGTCTCCGACTTCATCTCCAAGTCTTCTGGTTTGCTTTCGGTCCAAGAAAGATCATCACGAAGGTTTCATTCCATTTGGACTCCGTTTGGTATTCCTTTTCTGCAAAACTCTAAAAAGCAAAAAAAACAAAAACTAAACCTAGCCCTCGGTTAATAGGTTAGTCCCAAAAATAATATAAAATAGCATATAAATGCCTATTAAATATCCAAAATAGATAATATAATAGCATGGAACAATCAAAAATTAAAGATACGTTGGAGATGTATCAAGCATCCCCAAGCTTAATTCCTGCTCGTCCTCGAGTAGGTAAATGATAAAAATAGAATTTTTGATGTGGAATGCTACCTAACATATTTATCCATGTAATTTTCTTTACCGTGGCATGAATGTCCAGATCCGAAATATTCAAGACAAAAGTTTAATATTGACATAAAAATAATAATACTTCAAGCATACTAACAAAGCAATCATGTCTTCTCAAAATAACATGGCCAAAGAAAGCTATCCCTACAAAATCATATAGTCTGACTATGCTCTATCTTCATCACACAAAATATTTAAATCATGCACAACCCCGATGATAAGCCAAGCAATTGTTTCATACTTTGATGTTCTCAAACTTTTTCAATCTTCACGCAATACATGAGCGTGAGCCATGGACATAGCACTATGGGTGGAATAGAATGGTGGTTGTGGAGAAGACAAAAAGGAGAAGATAGTCTCACATCAACTAGGCATATCAACGGACTATGGAGATGCCCATCAATAGATATCAATGTGAGTGACTAGGGATTGCCATGCAACGGATGCACTAGAGCTATAAGTATATGAAAGCTCAAAAATAAACTAAGTGGGTGTGCATCCAACTTGCTTGCTCACGAAGACCTAGGGCACTGATACGTCTCCGTCGTATCTATAATTTTTGCTTGTTCCATGCCAATATTATTCAACTTTCATATACTTTTGGCAACTTTTTATACTTTTTTTGGGACTAACATATTGATCCAGTGCCCAGTGCCAGTTCCTGTTTGTTGCATGTTTTATGTTTCGCAGAAACCCAATATCAAACGGAATCCAAACAGGATAAAAACGGACGGAGAATTATTTTGGAATATTTGGGATTTTCCGGAGGAAGAATCAACGCGAAACGGTGCCCTAGGTGGCCACGAGACAGGGGGCGCGCCCTCCCCCCTGGGCACACATGGCACCCTCGTGGGCCACCCGTAAGACGGTTAACACTCTTCTTTTGCTGCAAGAAAGCTAATTTTATGAGAAATATCTGGGCGAAAGATTCACCCCAATCGGAGTTACGGATCCCTGGATATAAAAGAAACGGTGAAGGGGCAGAATCTGAGAACGCAGAAACAGAGAGAGACAGAGAGATAGATCCAATCTCGGAGGGGCTCTCGCCCCTCCCTCGCCATGGGAGCCAAGGACTAGAGGGGAAACCCATCTCCCATCTAGGGAGAAGGTCAAGGAAGAAGAGGAAGAAGAAGGGGGGCCCTCTCCCCCTCGCTTCCGGTGGCGCCGGAACTCCACCGGTGGCCATCATCATCACCGCGATCTTCACCAACAACTTCACTGCCTTCATCACCAACTCTTCCCCCCTCTATACAGCGGTGTAACCTCTCTCTTACCCGCTGTAATCTCTACTTAAACATGGTGCTCAACGCTATATATTATTTTCCAATGATGTATGGCTATCTTATGATGTTTGAGTAGATCCGTTTTGTCCTATGGGTTAATTGATGATCGTGATTGGTTTGAGTTGCATGTTTTATTATTGGTGCTTTACTATGGTGCCCTCCGTGTCGCGCAAGCGTGAGGGATTCCCGCTGTGGGGTGTTGCAATGCATTCATGATTCCCTTATAGTGGGTTGCGTGAGTGACTGAAACACAAACCCGAGTAAGGGAGTTGTTGTGTATGGGATAAAGAGGACTTGATGCTTTAATGCTATGGTTGGGTTTTACCTTAATGATCTTTAGTAGTTGCGGATGCTTGCTAGAGTTCCAATCATAAGTGCATGTGATCCAAGAAGAGAAAGTATGTTAGCTTATGTCTCTCCCTCAAATAAAATTGCAATAGTGATTACCGGTCTAGTTATCGATTGCCTTGGACAAATAACTTTCTCGTGACAAAAAGCTCTCTACTAATACTTACTTTATTGCATCTTTATATAAACAGCCCCTACTTTTTATTTACACGTTCTTTATTATCTTGCAAATCTATCCTATCACACCTACAAAGTACTTCCAGTTTCATACTTGTTCTAGGTAAAGCGAACGTCAAGCGTGCGTAGAGTCGTATCAGTGGCCGACAGGACTTGAGAGAGTATTTATTCTACCTTTAGCTACTCGTAGGGTTCGACACTCTTACTTATCGAAAGAGGCTACAACTATCTCGTATACTTGCGGGTTATCAAGACCTTTTTCGGGCGCCGTTGCCGAGGAGTCATGGCGTGGGGTGAATATTCTCGTGTGTGCTTGTTTGCTTTATCACTAAGTAATTTTTATTTGCTGTTCTAAGTTGTTCTGTATCTTTAGTTATGGATATGGAACACGAAATACCAAAAATTAGGAGATGAGGACCTCTTAAAACCCTCGATGCTCATTATGTTCAAAATATAATGTACTACTTTGATAATCCTGAGAAAACCTCATTCAACTTTATAATGGGAGTAACGTTGGATCAACGTGAATACTTTAGGGATTATCGCTTGACACAAAAAGGGAAACTATTATGGGATCAAATTAATATGTTGTGTTGGTATGCTCGGGATCTATGCTTGAGATATGATTATAATTGTTGCTCTAGGATGAAGGCTCCACACCTTCCCTTTTCATGCAAATTTAATGATAATAAAACCTTATCTTCTTATGCTAATGGTATATATGATTACTATGATGTTGAACAAATTGAAGAATTTGTTGCTTTTAAGGCTGCTTATGAAATTGAATCTTTGTTTGAAAAGTATGAAGCTATTGATGATGATGTTTATAGGCCTGAAAATTTTGCTATATTGAAATATTGCTATGAGAATTATGAATATAATTCCGATATTGACGCTTTTATTGAGAAAGTCTCCGCTGTCCAAGAAGAGACTAATATTTTGCAGGAAGCTATGGAAGAAGAAATTGATGAAACTGTGAGCTCATTGGATGAAAAAGATGATGAGGAGAGCGAAGAACAAAAGGAGGAAGAGCGGATTGATCACCCGTGCCCACCTTCTAATGAGAGTAACTCTTCAACTCATACATTGTTTCATTCCCCTTCGTGCTTACCCGATGATTGCTATGACGATTGCTATGATCCCTTGAATTTGTTTGAAATATCCCTTTTTGATGATGCTTGCTATGCTTGTGGCCAAGATGCCAATATGAATTATGCTTATGGAGATGAACTTGTTATAGTTCCTTATGTTAAACATGAAACTGTTGCTATTGCACCCACACATGATAGTCCTATTATCTTTTTGAATTCTCCAAGCCACACTATATCGTAGAAGTTTGTGCTTATTAAGGATTATATTGATGGGTTGCCTTTTACCATTGCACATGATAATTTTGATGAATGTAATATGCATGTGCTTGCTGCTCCTACTTGCAATTATTATGAGAGAGGAACTGCATCTCCGCCTCTTTATGTTTCCAACATTATAAAATTGCAAGAAACTGCTTATACTATGCGTTGGCCTTTACTTGGTGTGCATGAATTGTTCTTTTATGACATGCCAATGCATAGGAAGAGAGTTAGACTTTGTTGCTGCATGATATATTTTAATTTGTGCTCACTACTAAATTACAAATCATTGTTAATTAAAATTGTCTTTGATATACCTTGGGATCCGGGTGGATCCATTACTTGAGCACTATATGCCTAGCTTAATGGCTTTAAAGAAAGCTCTGCCAGGGAGACAACCCGGAAGTTTTAGAGAGTCATTTATTTATGTGAGTGATTTTATATAGTTTAAAAAACAAAAAAAATAAAGAGGGAAACCTAAAACTTTTCAAAAAGGAAAGTGAAAGTGAGAAAGACAAGCATTGTTGAAGTGGGAGAGCTCCTTGAACTTTGTTCATGTTCACGGAAACTTTGTGAATCTTAATTACAGAAACTTTTCATCAAAATAATTATCCCCTTGTATAATTCCATTGTATTATAAAAATAATGTGCCAAGGTTTGCCTTTACGATGTTTACAATGCTTGTTGGTTTGTACGGTGTAGGACAGAAACTTTGGCTGTAGTGCGCCATTTTACATCTTTAACTAGAACGTCAAACGGTTCTGATTCTTTTTGCACTGTCTTTTCTTACAAATTTTTTATTTTTAATAATTTTAGTAGAATTTTTGGGGTACCAGAAGTATGGTGAATGTTCATATTGCTACAGACTGTTCTGTTTTTGACAGATTCTGTTTTTGATGCATAGTTTGCTTGTTTTGATGAATCTATCAATTTATATCAGTGGATTTAAGCCATGAAAAAGTTGTATTACAGTAGACACAATGCAAAAACAAAATATGAATTGGTTTGCTATAGTACTTAGAGTAGTGATTTGCTTTATTATACTAACGGATCTTACTGAGTTTTCTGTTGAAGTTTTGTGTGGATGAAGTGTTTGATCGAGAAGGTCTTGATATGAGGAAAAGGAAGAGAGGCAAGAGCTCAAGCTTGGGGATGCCCAAGGCACCCCAAGTAAATATTCAAGGAGACTCAAGCGTCTAAGCTTGGGGATGCCCTGGAAGGCATCCCCAGTATCGGTATGTTTTCGTATTCGTTTTGTTCATGCGATATGTGCAAGTCTTGGAGAGTCTTTTGCATTTAGTTTTCACTTTTCTTTTATGCACCATGCTGGTATGAGGTAGTCCTTAGTTTATTTATAGAATCCTCATTGCACTTCAATTAAATCTTTTGAGTATGGCTTTATAGAATGCTTCATGTGCTTCACTTATATCAATTTAGAGAGATGACAGGAATTGGTCAATCACATTGTTAGTCATAAAATCCTACATAAACTTGTGGATCACTGAGTATGATATGTTTGATTCCTTGCAATAGTTTTGCGATATAGAGGTGATAATATGTGGGAGGTACTAGTAGATGGTTGTGTTTAGTAAGGATGTTGGTGTTAAGGTTTGTGATTCCCAAAGCATGCACGTATGGTCTACTAACTATGTAACCAAATTGGCACGCATTGTATTTTGATTGTTTATCTTTGCATGAAGGTCGGGGGCGCGCGATGGTTAACTCCTACCAACCTCCCCCCTAGGAGCATGCGCGTAGTACTTTGTTTCAAGGGCTAATAAATTTTTGCAATAAGTATGTGAGTTTTTATGACTAATGTTGAGTCCATGGATTATACGCACTTTTACCTTTCCATCATTGCTAGCCTCTTCGGTACCGTGCATTGCCCTTTCTCACCTCAAGAGTTGGTGCAAACTTCGCCGGTGCATCCAAACCCCATGATATGATATGCTCTATCACACATAAGCCTCCTTATATCTTCCTCAAAACAGCCACCATACCTACCTATCATGGCATTTCCATAGCCATTCCGAGATATATTGTCATGCAACTTCCATCATCATCATATACATGACTTGAGCATTCATTGTCATATTGTTTTGCATGATCGTAAGATAGCTAGCATGATGTTTTCATGGCTTGTCCGTTTTTTTATGTCATTGCTATGCTAGATCATTGCACATCCCGGTACACCGCCGGAAGCATTCATATAGAGTCATATCTTTGTTATAGTATCGAGTTGTAATATTGAGTTGTAAGTAAATAAAAGTGGAATGATCATCATTATAGAGCATTGCCCCATGAAAAAAAGAAAAAAAAGAGAGGCCAAAGAAGCCTAAATAAAAAAGGGGGCCAAAGAAGCCCACCCAAAAGAAGAAAAAAGAAGAAAAGAAAAGGGGCAATGTTACTATCCTTTTTCCACACTTGTGCTTTAAAGTAGCACCATGTTCTTCATATAGAGAGTCTCTTATGTTGTCACTTTCATATACTAGTGGGAATTTTTCATTATAGAACTTGGCTTGTATATTCCAACGATGGGCTTCCTCAAATGCCCTAGGTCTTCGTGAGCAAGCAAGTTGGATGCACACCCACTTAGTTTCAGTTTGAGCTTTCATACACTTATAGCTCTAGTGCATCTGTTGCATGGCAATCCCTAGTCATCTCATTGACATCAATTGATGGGCATCTCCATAGCCCGTTGATTAGCCGCGTCGATGTGAGACTTTCTCCCTTTTTTGTCTTCTCCACATAACCTCCACCATCATATTATATTCCACCCATAGTGCTATATCCATGGATCACGCTCATGTATTGCATGAGAGTTGAAAAAGTTTGAGAATACTAAAATATAAAACAATTGCTTGGCTGACACCGGGATAGGCATGAGGGGTACCTTGTGTTAAGAAAAGGGAGCATACAAGACTATATAATTGTGTAGGGATAATGTTGTGGAAGCATTGATATTTTGAAAGACATGATTGTTTGTTGGGATGCCCTAAGTATTATTGTTTTTATGTCAAATGATAGACTATTGCTTTGAATCACTCGTGTCTTAATATTCATGCCATGATTAGAAATTTGATCAAGATTATGCTAGGTAGCATTCCACATCAAAAATTATCTTTTTTATCATTTATCTACTCGAGGATGAGCAGGAATTAAGCTTGGGGATGCTAATACGTCTCTGTCGTATCTATAATTTTTTATTGTTCCATGCCAATATTATTCAACTTTCATATACTTTTGGCAACTTTTTATACTATTTTTTGGGACTAACATATTGATCCAGTGCCCAGTGCCAGTTCCTGTTTGTTGCATGTTTTATGTTTCACAGAAACCCAATATCAAACGGAATCCAAATGAAAAAAAAAATGGACGGAGAATTATTTTGGAATATTTGGGATTTTCCGGAGGAAGAATCAACGCGAAACGGTGCCCGAGGTGGCCACGACACAGGGGGGCGCGCCCTCCCCCACTGGGCGTGCCTAGCACCCTCGTGGGCCACCCGTAAGGCGGTTGACGCTCTTCTTTTGCCGCAAGAAAGCTAATTTTATGAGAAAGATCTGGGCGAAAGATTCACTCCAATCGGAGTTACGGATCTCCGGATATAAAAGAAACGGTGAAGGGGCAGAATCTGAGAACGCAGAAACAGAGAGAGACAGAGAGATAGATCCAATATCGGAGGGGCTCTCAACCCACCCCCACCATGGGAGCCAAGGACCAGAGGGGAAACCCTTCTCCCATCTAGGGAGAAGGTCAAGGAAGAAGAAGAAGGGGGGCCCTCTCCCCCTCGCTTCCGGTGGCGCCGGAACTCTGCCGGGGCCATCATCATCACTACGATCTTCACCAACAACTTCACCGCCTTCATCACCAACTCTTCCCTCCTTTATGCAGCGGTGTAACCTCTCTCTTACCCGTTGTAATCTCTACTTAAACATGGTGCTCAACGCTATATATTATTTCCCAATGATGTATGGCTATCTTGTGATGTTTGAGTAGATCCATTTTATCCTATGAGTTAATTGATGATCGTGATTGGTTTGAGTTGCATGTTTTATTATTGGTGCTGTCCTATGGTGCCCTTCGTGTCGCGCAAGCGTGAGGGATTCCTGCTGTAAGGTGTTGCAACGCGTTCATGATTCGCTTATAGTGCGTGAGTGACTGAAACACAAACCTGAGTAAGGGGGTTGTTGCGTATGGGATAAAGAGGACTTGATGCTTTAATGCTATGGTTGGGTTTTACCTTAATGATCTTTAGTAGTTGCGGATGCTTGCTAGAGTTCCAATCATAAGTGCATATGATCCAAGAAGAGAAAGTATGTTAGCTTATGCCTCTCCCTCAAATAAAATTGCAATAGTGATTACCGGTCTAGTTATCGATTGCCGTGGACAAATAACTTTCTCATGACAAAAAGCTCTCTACTAATACTTAATTTATTGCATCTTTATCTAAACAGCCCTACTTTTTATTTACACGTTCTTTATTATCTTGCAAACCTATCCTATCACACCTACAAAATACTTCTAGTTTCGTACTTGTTCTAGGTAAAGCGAACGTCAAGCGTGCGTAGAGTCGTATCAGTGGCCGATAGGACTTGAGAGAGTATTTATTCTACCTTTAGCTTCTCGTTGGATTCGACACTCTTACTTATTGAAAGAGGCTACAACTATCCCGTATACTTGCGGGTTATCAGGCACTTTGAGGAAGCCCATCATTGGAATATACAAGCCCAGTTCTATAATGAAAAATTCCCACTAGTATATAAAAATGACAACATAGGAGACTCTCTATCACGAAGATCATGGTGCTACTTTGAAGCACAAGTGTGGAAAAAGGATAGTAACATTGTCCCTTCTCTCTTTTTCTCTCATTTTTTATTTGGGCCTTTTTTATGGCCTCTTTATTTTGTCCGGAGTCTCATTCCGACTTGTGGGGGAACCATAGTCTCCATCATCCTTTCCTCATATGGGACAATGCTCTAATAATGAAGATCATCACACTTTTATTTACTTACAACTGAAGAATTACAACTCGATACTTAAAACAAAATATGACTCTATGTGAATGCCTTCGGCAGTGTACCGGGATGTGCAATGAATCAAGAGTGACATGTATGAAAAAATTATGAACGGTTTTGCCCCAAATACGATGTCAACTACATGATCATTCAAAGCAATATATGACAATTATGGAGCGTGTCATAATAAATGGAAATGTGGAAACTTGCATGGTAATATATCTCGGAATGGCTATGGAAATGCCATAATAGGTAGGTATGGTGGCTGTTTTGAGGAAGGTATATGGTGGGTGTATGGTATCGGCGAAAGTTGCGCGACACAAGAGAGGCTAGCAATGGTGGAAGGGTGAGAGTGTGTATAATCCATGGACTCAACATTAGTCATAAAGTACTCACATACTTATTGCAAAAATCTATTGGTTATCGAAACGAAGTACTACGCGCATGCTCCTAGGGGGATAGATTGGTAGGAAAAGACCATCGCTCGTCCCCGACCGCCACTCATAAGGAAGACAATCAATAAATAAATCATGCTCCAACTTCATCACATAACGGTTCACCATACGTGCATGCTACGGGAATCACAAACTTTAACACAAGTATCTGTCAAATTCACAACTACTCTACTAGCCTGACTCTAATATCACCATCTTCATATCTCAAAATAATCATAAGGAATCAAACTTCTCATAGTATTCAATGCACTTCATATGAATGTTTTTATTATATCCATCTTGGATGCCCATCATATTAGGACTAATTTTATAACCAAAGAAAATTACCATGCTGTTCTAAAAGACTCTCAAAATAATATAAGTGAAGCATGAGAGATCAATAATTTCTATAAAATAAAACCATCGCCGTGCTCTAAAAAGATATAAATGAATCACTAGAGCAATATTGTCTAGCTCAAAAGATATAAGTGAAGCACATAGAGTATTCTAATAAATCATGATTCATGCATGTCTCTCCCAAAAGGTGTGTACAACAAGGATGATTGTGGTAAACTATAGAGAAAAGACTCAAACCATACAAGACGCTCCAAGCAAAACACATATCATGTGGTGAATAAAAATATAGCCTCAAGTAAACTTACCGATAGACGAAGACGAAAGAGGGGATGCCTTCCGGGGCATCCCCAATCTTAGGCTTTTGGTTGTCCTTGAATTTTACCTTGGGGTGCCTTGGGCATCCCCAAGCTTAGGCTCTTGCCACTCCTTATTCCAAAGTCCATCAAATCCTTACCCAAAACTTGAAAACTTCACAACACAAAACTCGACAAAAAATCTCGTGAGCTCCATTAGTATAAGAAAATAAATCACCACTTTAAGTTACTGTTGTGAACTCATTCTTTATTTATATTGGTGTAAAATATACTGTATTCCAACTTCTTTACGGTTCATAGATTCATCAAAATAAGCAAACAATACGCGAAAAAAAGAATGTGTCAAAAACATAGCAGTCTATACTAATCTGTAACTCTTGAATACTTATGTAACTCTAAAAATCCTACCAAATTAGGAAAACCTGAGAAATTTGTTTACCAATCAATAACAAAAAGAATGAGATCAAAATCACGTTGGATTTTCAAAACTAATTTACTAAGCGCAAGAGTTTCTGATTTTCAGCAGGATCAACACAACTATCACCGTAAGCTATCCTAAAGGTTTAACTTGGCACAAACACTAATTAAAACATAAAACCACATCTAACCAGAGGCTAGATGAATTATTTATTACTTAACAGGAACAAAAAGGAAATAAAAAAATAAAATTGGGTTGCCTCCCAACAAGCGCTATTGTTTAACGCCCTTAGCTAGGCATTGAGATTTCGATGATGCTCACATGAAAGACAAGAATTGAAGCACAAAGAGAGCATTATAAAACATGTGACAGACACATCTAAGTCTGACATACTTCCTATGCATAGGCATTTTATAGGCAAACAAATTGTCAAGGCAAGCAAAAACTAGCATATGCAAGGAAGAAGAAAGAGATGATAGCAATCTCAACATGAAGAGAGGTAATTTAGTAACATGCAAATTTCTACAACCATATTTTCCTCTCTTATAATAAATTAATAATTACATGTAGGATCATAAGCAAATTCAACAATATAGCTATCAAATAACATATTCTCAACACGACCCACATGCATGCAAAGTTGACACTCCTCCAAAATAGTGGGATTAACATTAACTAAAGTCATGACCTCTCCAAACCCACTTTTATCAAAAATTTCAAAAGATTGAACATTCTCCAAAAATGTGGGATCTAAATTTGACACTCTTCCAAATCCACTTTCAATATTATTGCAAACATTATTATCAATCTCATATTCATCATGGGGCATAAATAAATTTTCAAGATCATAAGAAGAATCACCCCAATCATGATCATTGCAACAAGTAGTGGACATAGCAAAACTAGCATCCCCAAGCTTAGGGTTTTACATATCATTAACACAATTGACATTAATATAATTTATAGTAAAATCATTGCAATCGTGCATTTTATTCAAGGAGCTATCATGAATCTCATAAATTTCTTCATCACAATTTTCAGATTCATGAATTTCAAGCAAAACTTCATAAAGATAATCTAGTGCACATAACTCACTAGCAATAGGTTCATCATAATTGGATCTCTTAAAAATATTAGCAAGTGGATGAGGGTCCATAAAATTTTAGCAAGCTAAGATGCAAGCAAAAAGAAGGCACATGGTAACACAAGCAAACAAAAGATCGAACGGAAGAAGGGCGAGGAAAAGGCAAAACTTTTCGAAAATTGTTTTAGAGGTGGGGGAGAGGAAAACGAGAGGCGAATGGCGAATAACATAATGCAAGAGAGAAGAGTTTATGATGGGTACTTGGTATGGCTTGACTTGACGTAGATCTCGCAACGGCGCCAGAAACCCTTCTTGCTACCTCTTGAGATTGCGTTGGTTTTCCCTTGAAGAGGAAAGGGTGATGCAGCAAGTAGCATAAGTATTTCCCTCAGTTTTGAGAACCAAGGTATCAATCCAGTAGGAGACGACGCACAAGTCACCGAATACCTACACAAACAATCAACCACTTGCACCCAACGCGATAAAGGGGTTGTCAATCCCTTCACGGTCACTTGCAAAAGTGAGACCTGATAGAGATAGATAAACGGTAAAGTAAATATTTTTGGTATTTTTGGTTTATAGATTGAAAAGTAAAGATTGGAAAATAGTAGATCGGAAACTAGCAAGATGTAAACGAGATTCAATGTAATGGAAAAGAGACCGGGGGGGCATAGGTTTCACTAGTGGCTTCTCTCAAGATAGCAAATATTATGGTGGGTGAACGAATTACTGCCGAACAATTGATAGAAAAGCGCATAGTTATGATGATATCTAAGGCAATGATCATGAACATAGGCATCACGTCCATGTCAAGTAGACTGACTCCTGCCTGCATCTACTACTATTACTCCACACATCGACCGCTATCCAGCATGCATCTAGAGTATTAAGTTCATAAAAGAAAGGAGTAACACATTAAGCAAGATGACACGATGTAGAGGAATTAGCTCAAGCAATATGATGAAAACCCCATCTTGTTATCCTTGATGTCAACAATACAATACGTGCCTTGTTGCCTCTACTGTCACTGGGAAAGGATACCGCAAGATTGAACCCAAAGCTAAGCACTTCTCCCATGGCAAGAAAGATCAATCTAGTAGGCCAAACTAAATCGATAATTCGAAGAGACTTGCAAAGATATCAAATCATGCATATAAGAATTCAGAGAAGAACCAAATAATATTCATAGATAATCTTGATCATAAATCCACAATTCATCGGATCTTGGCAAACACACCGCAAAAGAATATTACATCGAATAGATCTCCAAGTACATTAAGGAGAACATGGTATTGAGAATCAAAGAGAGAGAAGAAGCCTTCTAGCTAATAACTATGGACCCGAAGGTCTGTGGTAAACTACTCACGCTTCATCCGAGAGGTAATGGTGTTGATGTAGAAGCCCTACGTGATCAAATCCCCCTCCAGCAGGACGCCGGATAAGGTCCCTAGATGGGGTCTCACGGGTACAGAAGGTTGCGGCGGTGGAAAAGTGATTTCGTGGCTCCCCTAGATGTTTTCAGGGTATAAGAGTATATATAGGCAAAGGAACTAGGTCAGGGGAGCCACAAGGGTGGGGGTGCACCCTACCCCCCCTGGCACGCCCTCCTGCCTCGTGGCTTCCTTGTTGTGTCTCCGACTTCATCTCCAAGTCTTCTGGTTTGCTTTCGGTCCAAGAAAGATCATCACGAAGGTTTCATTCCATTTGGACTCCGTTTGGTATTCCTTTTTTGCAAAACTCTAAAATAGAAAAAAAAATAGAAACTGGCACTAGGCGCTCGGTTAATAGGTTAGTCCCAAAAATAATATAAAATAGCATATAAATGCCTATTAAACATCCAAAACAGATAATATAATAGCATGGAACAATCAAAAATTACACATACGTTGGAGACGTATCAGAGGACTGTACATGGAGAGGCTGACAACTGGGTCCATGGCCGCACGCAAGGAAGTGCCTCCTTATTACGTGCAAAATAATAATTCCTCCACCTGACAGCAGGGACCCATCGGAAGGGCCTCTGTTTTTCGTGAAAAAAATGTTCCTCCCGCTGACAGATCGGACCGACGAGTTATATCTTCGCACGCAAGGAAGTGTCTCCTTATTATGCACAAAAAAAGAATACTCCTCCTGCTATCTGGGACCCATCATAGTTGGAGGCTGACTTATGGGCCTACTAAGTTGACATGGACGGAGTGCTTTGTCAACTTAGTCAATATAAACGATTGTAGCTCTAGTGACCGTATAATGTCCATTCAACGGCCGTAGTGCTTCTTCAACCTCTGGTCTTCTTGCTCTAGCCGCTCAAACCAGCGCTGGTTGTGTCGCCTGCTCCTGCCTCCCGTGGCCGGCTCTGCTACCGCGCAGGACTCACCGCCCCACCCTACTCACATCGCTGGCCTGGCCATCTTGTACTCACCCAGACCTATTGTTATTCTCCGGTGACGGCAACCTCACACTGCAACCCAACCAGTAAACTCTCGTACGCCCCTCCGCGTGGGAAACAACTGCCGAGTCTTCCCCGGCTCCGGTTCATTCCCTTTCTAGGCCTCGCAGTCGTCCACCACTTTCGTGCTCTCGGCGCGGCGTAGTCAACGTGGTCAAGGAACAACTTACATGGGAAGAGGATTTTATGTGGAGAGGCTGACAGCTGGGTCCACGACTGCAGCAAGGAAGTGTCTCCTTATTACGCGCAAAATAATGATTCCTCCACCTAACAGTAGGGACCTACCGGAAGGGCCTCCGTATTTTGGCTTAGCTGTATTTTGTGAAAAAATATTTTTCCCCCCTAATAGCTGGGACCCACCAGCTATATCTTCGGATGTAAGGAAAGTGCCTCCATATTAGGCGCGAAAAAATGAATCCTCCCCCTGACAGCTAGGACCCACCATCAATAACTTTGCACACAAGGAAGTGCCTCCTTATCCTCCCTGACAGCCGGGACCCACCTGGTCAAAGCGTACGCGGCGTTGTCGCGAACGTGTAAGTACATACTAGTCGATCGGTCTCTCTGCAACGATGAACCGTGGCCGAGCAAGCAGCGACACGTGTTGCAGTGGAACCCCCGACGTAACAGTTCAGGCAGTCCCTTCTAAACATGTGTACACGTACGTACAGCCACATACCGAAAAATACGGCCACATGCGTATATACGGGCGGGGTCTCGAATGCCTACTCGCACATACGTATGGCTAGGGCTCGTGTACATGGAGAGGCAACGGACGGCAACAACGGCGTCCTATTCATCGGGCAGCCAACCGGCTGGGTCAGAACAGAGAAACAATGTCCTGTTCATCGGGAGGCAACAAACTGGGTCGGAATGCGTCCTGTTCAATGGGAGCCAACAAGCTTGGACGGAACAGCCGAAACGGGGTCTGGCGTACCACAGTACGGAGGAAACAGCCTTCTGTTAGATCGGCTACGGTCGGAACGACATCATGTTCATCGGGAGGGGTGTGGCGTACCGCAAAACGGAGGAAACGAACTTGTGTTGGAGCGCTACAGTCGAAACGAGGGTCATGTTCATCGGAAGAGGCGTGGCGTACCGCAAAACGGAGGAAACAGACTTGTGTTGGAGCGCTACGGTTGAAATAGGGGTCCTATTCATCGGAGGGTTGTGGCGTACCGCAAAACGGGACTCCACGGGCTACTGTTCACCAACTGTCGACTTCCTTTAGCCTCCACCTGCACTGTTCACCCACCGCGTCTTCCTTCTGCCTCCACCAGCTACTGTTCATCCACGGGCTACTATTCATCCAGTTCTCCACCAGCTACTGTTCAACCAGCCCTCCACAGGGTCCTGTTCATCCACCCCCAACCAGCTCGGCTGTGGCGGCCTCCTATCGGGGTCCTGTTCATCCAGCGGCAAACGACCTACTACTACTACCACGGGATCTTGTTCATCCAACCCCCACCGGGAACTGTTCATCCAATCCTAACCACGTATGTCTCGACTTGTTCAACCAACCCCCATGTTCACTGTTCATCAAGAGGCAGCAAGTTCGGTGGGCTTTAGTAAGCAGCAACAACAGCAGCGTTCGACCGCTCGGGTTCAGTTAGCAGCAGTAGCGAAGGAATCGCTCGGGTTCAGTTAACAGCCAAGGGATTGATCGCTCGGGTTCAGTAGCTAGTGCAATCGCTCGGGTTCAGTAAGCGAACGCCTCGCTCGGGTTCAGTACACTGCCTCGCGCACACATGTATAAGAGAAACACACAATCCCTCCATGCACCGCTCAGCCCCGACCACCCACCGTAACCAGGAACTCCCTGAAATTTTCCTCGTCCTCGCTTCTACTATGATTTTTTCCGTCATGGACGGCCCAAAGAATGTCATGTAGGTGCGTCTCCGGCCCGCCCAGGATGAAAAGCCTATTTTTTGTCATGATTTTTTGTCATAGAAGTAGGAGCCCACCACATCTATGATGATACCGGGTTTTGTCACAATTGTCGTCATAGAAGTGTCATAAGCATGACAAGGAAAAAATTCGTTTGACCCAAAATGTCACATATGTGTCTTTTTTTTTGTAGTGATATCATCAAAATATCAAACAAATACCAAATTCACATGATTACTTATAACCTGACTTCTACCATGTCATCAAGAACAAAAGTAACTACTCATAAATCATATTCATGTTCAAGATCAGAGGTGTATTGAATATCATTAAGGATCTGAACATATAACCTTCCACCAAATAAACCAACTAGCATCAACTATAAGATGTAATCAATAGTACTAACAACCCACATGGACCAATCTGAGGTTTTGAGACAAAGATTGAGTACAAGAGATGAACAATGGTTTGAGATGAGATGGTGCTGGTGATGGGGTTGTGTACCTAGGGTAGGATCATGGACTTGATCCAAGTAACTTACCCTAGGACATCCTTAGAAGAGGTCGCCTTCCAGTCGACCAACGAGGATTCACTCGACTGGCCTGAAGGACTCGACCACGAAGACTCACTCGACCACCAGGAGGTCAAGAGGCACTCTGCACTGCAACGGCCTGTAATCAAGTAGACTTTATGATAGTAAAGGCACTTTATGTGGGGCGTTACCAGTAACGCCCCAGACTTAACTCACCTTAAATCCTCTCCTGCGTGGGCTGGCTAGGGTCCTGGCGCACTCTATATAAGCCACCCTCCTCCACAGGCAGAGGGGTTCGGCACCTTGTAATTCATACATTCATAATCCACTCGACCGCCTCCGGGCTCCGAGACGTAGGGCTGTTACTTCTTCCGAGAAGGGCCTAAACTCGTACATCCTTTGTGCTTACAACCTCTCCATAGCTAGGACCTTGCCTCTCCATACCTACCCCCCACTCTACTGTCAGGCTTAGAACCACGACAGTTGGCGCCCACCGTGGGGCCGGTGTTTTAGCGATTTTGTGGAGAAGTTGCGATTCTTCCGAGTACTCTCATCATGGTGTCTGCTGGAGTTTTGGTCAAGGGTCAAGAGATCCGTCTCGGCACTCTCACCTTCATCGCCGACGACTCCGCATGGCTCCAGGAGGCTCCACTCGACGTAGACGCGCTCCCCGTCCGCGGTGCGACGCATTTTCGCGCATGTGTCCGCGGCGTTCTGCTGCGGCAACCGTCGACCCAGTATCGGTCGGCTCCTCCATCGTCCACCCTCCCGGTCTCCCACCAGCGCAAGCGCTCAGGCCGGTCGAGGCTTCAGCGATGGGTGAGTCACGCGGTGGCTCGCCAATCGGCCACTACACAAGTTGCGGCAATCGAGCCCAACGAATCTCTCTACGGCTTGTTCGATCAGTCGACTGGCTCCGGAGAGACTGCATCCGAGTGCGGAAGCAGTGATCCAGCGGCGGAAATCTTGATGGTCGACGGGCCCCACAGCCCTCCTGGCTTCGCCCGTGGTGGTGGAGCAGGTGACGGCGGCGACCCTGCACGAGACTACGAAGAGTACCAGCCCGAGCCACTCGACTCTCTGCAAAGAGAAGAGCTTCGCCGCAGGAACGAGGATCCCCTGCGTATTCCCATCGCAGGAGAAACCCCCGAGGCTCGTGCCTTGGAGGAGGCGCGTCTGGCCAATTTGGCCGAGCGCACTCGACTGGAGAACCTTCAGCGAGCACTTGACGAGCGCGCGCGGCAACGAGTTCCCGACACCAGTCGACGTCAACTCTTCCCGCCGACTCAGGTATATCGAACCCCAATTCAGAATTTAGCAGCTGCGACCCGTATAGCAGAGTCCATTCAGCCTTCGCAGTCGGAAGCTGGCAGAGGTTTGCTGCAGATCAGGGATCTGCTCCGGGCAGCAGGAGATCAGAATTCAGCCGTGTCTCAGTCGCGCAACAGAATTCACAGTCGATCTGTCACTGTGAATACGGTTCAGTCGGCTCACAGCCCCAGATCGCCTCCGCGGCGCGAAGGGCGTGAGAATCGGCGAGATCAATATGGCGACAGACTCGACCGAGATGATAGGCGTCGAGTGCCCTATTCCCCTCCGAGGGGTGGGTCTTACGCTCCTCGGCAGCCAGATGATAGGCGTCAGTACAGTACAGGGCGTAGGGTTCCAGTTGACCCCAGAGAGCCAGGCTTCGACGCGCGATCCATTATCGTGCAAGGGTTGGTCGACCGGAACAGAGCCCATCGAGGCGCACTCGACAGAGATGTACCCACGAGCAGTCGAGTACATGTTTCTGGTCCTGAATGTTTCAGCAGAGCTATCAGAGCCGCAATTATCCCCCCCAATTTCAGGTTGGCAATAGGAGTCAGCAAGTTCACTGGTGAGTCTAAGCCTGAAACTTGGCTTGAAGACTACCGAGTGGCAGTTCAGATCGGTGGTGGGAACAACGAGGTGGCCATGAAGCATTTGCCCCTCATGTTGGAAGGTTCTGCCAGGGCATGGTTGACTCAATTACCTCCTAGCAGCATTTACACTTGGGAAGATCTGTCCCGAGTGTTCGTCAGAACGTTTGAAGGGACTTGCAAGCGACCAGCGGGATTGACAGAGTTGCAAGTCTGCGTGCAGAAAACTAATGAGACTCTCAGAGAGTATATTCAGAGGTGGATCACTTTGCACCACACTGTGGAAAATGTCTCTGATCATCAGGCAGTATGCGCCTTCAAAGACGGCGTCAAGAACAGAGAACTAAGTTTGAAATTTGGTCGAACCGGTGACATGACCTTGAGTCGGATGATGGAGATTGCTACCAAGTACGCCAACGGCGAAGAAGAAGACCGACTCCGAAGCGGCAAGCACAAGCCGAGTCAGTCGGAAAAAGGAAACACCGGTCGGAAACAGAAGCGGAAGGCTGAACCGGCAGCTCCTAGAGAGGCTCTGGCCGTGACTCAAGGAAAGTTTAAGGGGAAACCAAAAGGATCCTGGAACCCCAAGAAGGTAAAGGATAAAGAAGGGAACGACGTGATGGATATGCCGTGTCACATTCACACGAAGAAAGATGAAGAGGGGAATATCATTTACCCAAAGCACACCACTCGCCAATGTCGACTCCTGATCCAGCAGTTTCAGGGAAAACAGTCTAAGGACAAGGAGAAGGAGTCGGACAAGGCCGAAGACAAAGAGGACAGTGAGGGAGGATATCCGCATATCAACTCCACTCTGATGATCTTTGCAGATGTGGAAAGCAGAAGTCGACTGAAAGTGATTAACCGAGAGGTGAACATGGTTGCCCCAGCAAAGGCAAATTATCTGAAGTGGTCTCAAACACCCATCACATTCGACCAATCTGATCACCCGACTCATATTGCCACCCCCGGGAGGCAAGCTTTGGTGGTCGATCCAGTTGTCGAAGGCACTCGACTGACAAAGGTGCTGATGGATGGTGGAAGTGGGCTGAACTTATTGTATGCAGACACATTGAAAGGTATGGGCATTCCGATGTCCCGACTGAGCACTAGTAACATGAGCTTCCATGGAGTTATACCAGGGAAGAAGGCCAAGTCACTCGGCCAGATAGCTTTGGACGTAGTGTTTGGTGATTCGAAGCATTTTCGCAAAGAAAAGTTGACGTTTGAGGTCGTGGATTTTCAAAGTGCATATCATGCCATTTTGGGGAGACCAGCCTATGCACGGTTCATGGCTCGACCATGTTACGTGTACCTCAAATTGAAGATGCCCGGTCCCAAAGGTGTGATCACTGTCACCGGTGATAGGAAAAAGGCAGAGGAGTGCTTTCAGAAGGGCTCCAAGATTGCCGATTCCCAAGTGACAGCGGTCGAGTTCGAGGAATACAAGCAAAACGCAGATCCGAGTGACTTGCTGCGATCCAAGAAGCCCGCCACAGAGTCTGCATTCCAGTCGTCCGGTGAGATGAAGCCTGTTCACATTCACCCAACCGACCCCGAAGCAGCTCCGACCCGCATCTCCACAACACTCGACCCAAAATAGGAAGAAGCGCTCATCCAGTTCCTCCGTGAGAACTGGGACATTTTTGCATGGAAGCCCGCTGACATGCCAGGTGTTCCCAGGGGACTGGCTGAGCATCGCCTAAGAGTCGACTCGTCTGCAAAACCAGTCAAAGAGCATCTTCGGCGGTCCGCCGTCCAGAAGAGAAAGGCCATCGGTGAAGAAGTGGCTCGACTGTTGGCGGCAGGATTTATCCGAGAGATATACCACTCCGAGTGGCTCGCTAATGTCGTCATGGTTCCTAAGAAGGACAAGTCACTCCGAATGTGCATTGATTTCAAGCACATCAACCGGGCCTACCCGAAAGATCACTTTCCTCTCCCTCGCATAGATCAAATTGTTGACTCGACCGCGGGATGCGAGAGGTTGTCTTTTTTAGATGCTTACTCCGGGTACCACCAGATCCGTCTGTACGGGCCCGATGAGGTAAAAACAGCTTTCATCACTCCATTCGGGTGCTTCTGCTATATCGCCATGCCATTCGGCCTCAAGAATGCCGGAGCCACATTTATGCGAATGATTCAGAAGTGTCTACTCACCCAAATCAGTCGGAATGTGGAAGCTTATATGGATGATATTGTTGTCAAGTCACGAAAAGGTTCCGACCTGCTCGCTGACCTCGCCGAAACATTTGCCAACCTCAGAAGGTATGATATCAAGCTCAATCCATCAAAGTGCACATTTGGAGTTCCTGGTGGCAAGCTACTCGGTTTTCTCGTTTCCGAACGGGGAATCGACGCTAACCCAGAGAAGATTGGCACTATTCTCCGAATGAAACGCCCTGTGCGAGTGCACGATGTCCAGAAGCTTACTGGATGCTTGGCCGCATTAAGTCGATTCATCTCACGACTCGGTGAAAAGGCACTGCCTCTTTACCGACTGATGAAGAAGGCTGACAAGTTCGAGTGGACTCCAGAAGCTGATGCAGCATTTGCCGAGCTAAAAGCTCTGCTCTCCACCCAGCCGGTGCTTGCTGCTCCAATCAGCAAAGAGCCTCTGTTGCTCTACATCGCAGCCACAGGACAAGTCGTCAGTACTGTGCTAACGGTCGAGCGGGAAGAAGAAGGAAAAGCTCTCAAAGTTCAGCGCCCAGTGTATTATTTGTCTGAAGTCTTGACTCCATCCAAGCAGAGATATCCTCATTATCAGAAACTTGTGTATGGAATATACATGACCACAAAGAAGGTTGCTCATTATTTCTCTGACCATTCCATCACAGTCGTCAGCGACGCTCCACTATCAGAGATTTTGCACAACAGAGATGCAACTGGTCGAGTGGCCAAATGGGCGATTGAACTTCTTCCCCTTGATATCAAGTTTGAGGCAAAGAAAGCCATTAAGTCCCAGGCAATAGCAGATTTCCTCGCCGAGTGGATCGAACAGCAGCAGCCGACTGAAGTTCACTCGGAGCATTGGACCATGTTTTTCGATGGCTCTAAGATGTTGAATGGTTCCGGTGCTGGGGTTGTCCTGGTTTCCCCCAGAGGAGATAAGCTCAGATATGTGCTCCAGATTCACTTTGATTCCTCCAACAATGAGGCAGAATATGAGGCCCTCCTATATGGGTTGCGCATGGCCATTTCACTCGGCGTCCGTCGCCTAATGGTCTATGGCGACTCGGATTTAGTGGTCAATCAGGTGATGAAAGAGTGGGACGTGAGAAGCCCAGCCATGACTGGATACTGCAGTGCAGTGAGGAAGCTGGAGAAGAAGTTCGAGGGGTTGGAGCTCCATCATATACCCCGACTGAAAAATCAAGCAGCTGATGATCTAGCAAAGATAGGTTCCAAGAGAGAAGCCATTCCGAGTGGTGTGTTCTTGGAGCATATACACACTCCGTCAGTCAAAGAAGATCCTTTCACCGAAGAAACTCCGCAGCTCAAGAGCGCCACAGATCCGACTGAAGTTGAAGTCCCAGCGGTGGTCGACTTGATCATGGAGGTTTTGGTGGTCATTCCCGACTGGACGATTCCGTATGTCACATATATCTTGAGGAAAGAGCTTCCAGAGGATGAGGAAGAGGCTCGACAGATCGTCCGTCGATCTAAGGCCTTTACCGTAATCAAAGGACAATTATACAGAGAAAGCGCGACTGGAGTCGGTCAGAAGTGCATAACACCAGAAGAAGGTCGACTCATCCTCAATGATATTCACTCGGGGACCTGTGGTCATCATGCGTCCTCTCGGACCATCGTGGCCAAAGCATACCGAGCCGGATTTTACTGGCCCAAGGCGAATGAGATGGCAAAAGAGATAGTAGATAAGTGCGAGGGATGTCAGTTCTACTCGAATATGTCGCACAAGCCTGCGTCAGCTTTGAAGACCATCCCACTCGTCTGGCCTTTTGCAGTTTGGGGGCTGGACATGATCGGTCCTTTGAGAACAGGACGAAGTGGCTTCACGCATGTACTGGTGGCAGTCGACAAGTTCACCAAGTGGATCGAGGCTAAACCAATCAAGAGCCTTGACACCGGGACTGCTGTTAGCTTCATCAGGGAACTAATATTCAGATATGGAGTCCCGCACAGCATCATTACGGATAATGGGTCGAACTTTGACTCAGAGGAATTCAGAGCTTTCTGCGACTCCCAGGGCACACGGGTCGACTACGCATCAGTCGCCCATCCGCAGTCGAATGGACAAGCAGAGCGAGCTAATGGACTGATTCTCAAGGGACTGAAGCCTCGACTGATGCGTGATCTCAAACACGCGGCTGGAGCTTGGGTCGACGAACTTCCATCTGTACTCTGGGGACTGCGGACCACGCCTAATCGGTCGACCGGAAGAACTCCATTCTTCTTGGTCTATGGAGCTGAAGCAGTCTTGCCGAGTGATCTTCTCCACAATGCTCCTCGAGTTGAAATCTACAACGAAGCAGAAGCTGAACAAGCGCGGCAGGACGCAGTCGACCTTTTAGAGGAAGAAAGGGAGATGGCTCTAATCCGATCGACCATCTACCAGCAAGTTCTGCGCCGTTTCCACGCCCGAAATGTGAGAGGTCGAGCCTTCCAGGAAGGGGATTTGGTTCTCCGAGTGGATCAGCACAAGCCACACAAGCTTGCTCCTTCTTGGGAAGGCCCCTTCATCGTCACCAAGGTTCTCCACAACGGGGCGTACCGTCTTTACAACGTCGAGCATAATATCGACGAGCCCCGAGCTTGGAACGCGGAGCTACTCCGCCCATTTTACACTTAAGTTTTATCACTCGGATGAGTTGCAATAAAGTACTTTTGTAGTTCATGGACCTCAAAATAATAGTGTCATAGTTCCTCCACAATATCTGTCACTTTTTATTTTTATTTTCCAATAAAATTCCCCTCAGTGGGTGACTTAGTTGCGAATCCGTTTCGCCTAAGTTTGTAAAAATCCTACCGAGTGGTGAGCCAGACTCCCACTCAGAGGCTTAGCTGCGAATCCGTTTCGCCTAAGTTATCAAAATCCTGCCGAGTGAAGAGCAATCCTCTCACTCGGGGGCTTAGCTGCAGTCCAAGCACTCGCCTAAGTTATAAAAATCCTACCGAGTGAAGAGCAACCCTCTCACTCGGGGGCTTAGCTGCAGTCCAAGCACTCGCCTAAGTTGTAAAAAACCTACCGAGTGGTGAGCCAGGCTCCCACTCGGAGGCTTAGCTGCGAATCCGTTTCGCCTAAGTTATCAAATTCCTACCGAGTGGTAAGCCAGCCTTCCACTCGGAGGCTTAGCTGCAGCCTTGTGCTCGCCTAAGTTATCAAAATCCTGCCGAGTGAAGAGCAATCCTCTCACTCGGAGGCTTAGCTGCAGCCTCGTGCTCGCCTAAGTTATCAAAATCCTGCCGAGTGAAGAGCAATCCTCTCACTCGGGGGCTTAGCTGCAGCCATGTGCTCGTCTAAGTTATCAAAATCCTACCGAGTGGTAAGCCAGCCTTCCACTCGGAGGCTTAGCTGCAGCCTCGTGCTCGCCTAAGTTATAAAAATCCTACCGAGTGAAGAGCAACCCTCTCACTCGGGGGCTTAGCTGCAGTCCAAGCACTCGCCTAAGTTGTGAAAATCCTACCGAGTGAAGAGCAATCCTCTCACTCGGAGGCTTAGCTGCAGCCTCGTGCTCGCCTAAGTTATCAAAATCCTACCGAGTGGTAAGCCAGCCTTCCACTCGGAGGCTTAGCTGCAGCCTCGTGCTCGCCTAAGTTACAAAAATCCTACCGAGTGAAGAGCAACCCTCTCACTCGGGGGCTTAGCTGCAGTCCAAGCGCTCGCCTAAGGTATAAAAACCCTGCCAAGTGGAGAGCAACCCTCTCATTCGGAGGGCTTAGCTGCAGCCCAGTGCTCGTCTAAGTGGACTAAAGAATAAGTCGATTGCAGCACAGGCACCTTGCTTTGAACCTGCAAAAGACATTCCGAGCCGAAGGCAATCGTATTCAAGCACCAAATCCAAGTTTGAATCGACATCTAAAGGAACCGAAAGTGCTCAGGCGTCAAGCCTGTTAAGGTTTGTCGGTTACAATTTCACTCGGCATACCGAGGCAAATTTAAAGCGTCGAGCCAGAAGAAGTTTTTTACCCCTCCTGTGGAGGGCTAGAAGGTGCAACACATTCATCAAGGTCAATCCCGTCGGCGATCCGAGTGGCAGCTGCAAGGAAAGTTTCCATAAAGGATCTGAAGTCGTGCTTCTTGGTATTGGCCACCCGAAGGGCCGCCAGCTTCTCTTCTCGCGCATCTTTGCAGTGGACTCGGGCCAGACACAGAGCGACATCTGCACCACACCGAGCCGAGGACTTCTTCCACTCCTGCACTCGACCAGGGATCGTGTTCAAGCGGGCCATCAGCGACTCAAGGTCATTCTGAAGTGTCTCCTCAGGCTAGAGCGTCGAGTCGATGCGAGATGTGGCGGCCTTCAGCCTTGCGAGATAGTCCACGACAGCTGCAACACGAGACTCCAGTCGGAAAACATCCATGGCAACTTCGTCGTTCACCGGAGAATTGACGGGGTCAAGGTTTGGCTCCAGTCGGCTGGTTTCTTCTTCAAAGTTTTGACAAAATTCTGCAAGGGTGATCACTAAGTCAAGGAGATAGTCGAATGGAAAAAGCCACAATTGGAAATATTTGCCAAACATGGAGGTCTACCTTCAAGCATAAGGAACAACTTCTTGGCAAGGCCACTCAGGAAGGCCTCCAGTTCAGTTTTCTTCTCAGTCAATTTGCTGACTTGGTCGGTCAGGGCAGCTTTGTCAGTTTTCAGTCGACTGACCTCCTTGTTGGCAATCCCAAGAGCAGCTTTCAGATTGGTATTGTCTTGTTCGAGCTTGGTGACTGAAGCTAACTTCTCGTCAGCAAGCTTGATCTTCTCAGCTAGCTCAAGGTCTTTCTTCTGCTGGGCCTCCCTTACCTTACCTGCAAGTTACAGCAAGATCAGATGCTGAAACAAGCATGGGGAAAAGCAGTCGTCAGGGTCTCACCAAACATACCTTCGGTCTCCTCCTTTGCCTTTGTCAGCTTCTCCTGAACCAGCTTCAAGCTCAGCTCGACTTGAGTATGTTTTTGTTCCAGCTCTGAGTAGCGAGCCACAAGATCACAGGAGTTCTGTGAAGAACCAATCGACTAAATGTCAAATATAATTCACTTCCGAGTGAAAAAGGGATAAACACACGTTTCTAAGACTACAGCCAAATACAAGCATTCGACCGTAGTCTCGGGGACTACACCCAGTGGGTGCACTCAGCGTGCCCCCACTAATCCTATTGAAGACAAAGTCGACCAGTCGACCTCAAAAAAAAAAGAGAGATGCATTCTCTAAGACTGTGATCAACTGCAAGCAGTCGACCACAGTCTCGGGGACTACACCCAGTGGGTGCACTCAGCGTGCCCCCACCGGTTTGTGAAATCCAGTCGACATAGTCGACTGAAAGAAAAATTGACGTCATAAAGCCTAAAGCCGACTGCCAGCAGTCGACCTTAGCCTTGGGGAATACACCCAGTGGGTGCACTCAGCGTGCCCCCACCGGTTTGTGAAGTCCAGTCGACCAGTCGACTGACAGAAAGATTGACATCATAAAGCCTAAGGCCGACTGCCAGCAGTCGACCTTAGCCTTGGGGACTACACCCAGCGGGTGCACTCAGCGTGCCCCCGCTAACACGGAGTTTATTCGCTACACCCAGCGGGTGCACTCAGCGTGCCCCCGCTAACACGGAGTTTATTCGACACACCCAGTGGGTGACTAATATAAATTCCGGAAAAAAAAGTTTTTGGTAGCATATCCAACAGAACAAACAGCGGTCGACTGACCTGGACATTGCTTTGGAGGGCAGAACTGGCGTCATAAGCTGCCTGGCTCGCGTCCCGGATGGTCTTCAGCTGCTCCATCATGAGTCCCGCCTGGCGTATTGCCTCCTTCGCTGCGCCAGCTTGGTCCTCTGGGACGTGGTGCGTCGTAAAGAGGGAGGGCTGCTGAGCACTCGTCAGTGGATTTGCGAAGGACACCGTGTGTCGAGTGGTGTTCCCTTCCTCCACAGTCAGAATCTCAGGCGCCGTCACATCCTGAGGTACCTTACTGGCGGACGCTTTCCGACTCCTCCTGCGTGTCAGTGGTTCTTCATCCTCGTCGTCGTCAGGGAGATTGATAACAGTGTTGGGTGGAGCTGCGGAGAAGGATCAGGATCAGAGATCGCGAGTCAGTCGACTAAGAACGGTGTTAAGAACACAGTACCTGGATTCGAAGTTGCTGCATCCTCCATCTCGTGGTCATCAGCCCGGGCCGAGGTCTCAGAAGTAGCAGCACTGCAACTCCAAAGGATCAGTCGACTAACTTCAGCGTCGACCAGAGATAAAGTTCGCACAGAATAAGAAAATATGAGCAACACAATTACCCTGATATGGTGGGGATGGACACCTTCATCTTCGGCAGGAGCTTGGTCGGCTTTGGCGGAGCCCCCCTAGGCTGCTTCGGCGCCTTTTCAGTCGGCGCTGGAGAAGTGATCCTAGGGCGCTTGGTCGACTGCGTCGCAACCCCCTTGCCACGTTCAGTCGAAGGGTCGTGGACGAGCTTCGACCGCCTTTCCGAGCGCGGTGGCACGACCTCCTCCTCTTCCTCCTCGTCTTCGGCGTCATCATCATCGCCGTCGTCATCATCATCGTCGTCGTCGTCCCCTGCAACGTCCGAGTCCCATTCCTCCTCGTCCTGGCTCTCGCCCCCACTCGCCTCACCCTCCTCAGTCGGAGTTTGTGCCCCATTGGGCATCGAGTATAGCTCGGTGAGGGCCTAGCAGATATCAAGACAATGATCAGTCGACCAGTCGGCAGAGTAAACAGAGATGAATGCGACAAGAATGCAGTGGAGAGCAGGGCAAGTGTACCTTATTTGGATCACTGTTGTGGTCGAGTGGAGGAATCCTTCTGGCTCCGCGTGGGTTGTCCTTGTTTCCGGTGACGGCTACCATCCATCTTTCCAGAGTGACATCGTCGACTGCTTCTGGATGGACTCTAGTCTCGTCTTCGGTCCCACAGTACAACCACATGCAGTGGCTCCGGAACTGGAGAGGTTGGATGCGACGCCTGAGGAAAACCTCCAGGAGGTCCATGCCCGTCACTCCCTCCCGAACCAACTGCACCACGCGCTCCATCAACATCTTCACGTCAGCTTTCTCCTCCGGAATCAGCTTCAGAGGGGAAGGCTTGCTCACTCGGTCCATGGTGAACGGAGGGAGTCCACTCGACTGCCCTGGCGTCGACTGGACCTGGCAGTAGAACCAAGTCGACTGCCAGCCTCTGACGGACTCGGGAAAGGTCATGGGCGGGAAGGTGCTCTTATTCCTCACCTAAATCCCCAGGCCTCCGCACATTTGGACGACTCGGGTTCTCTCATCACCTGGGCTCGCCTTCTTCACGGTCTGAGATCGACACGTGAATATATGTTTGAACAAACCCCAGTGCGGTCGACAGCCCAAGAAACCCTCACACATGGACACGAACGCGGCAAGATAGGCAATGGAGTTTGGGGTAAAGTGGTGGAGCTGCGCTCCGAAGAAGTTCAAAAAGCCACGAAAGAAAACACTCGGTGGCAAGGAAAACCCGCGATCAACATGGGTGGCCAAAAGCACACACTCACCCTCTTCTGGCTGGGGCTGCCACTCCTTCCCCGGAAGCCTCGCAGCTCCGTGGGGGATCAAGCCCTCGTTGGCCATGTCGAGGAGGTCATTCTCCGTGATGGTCGACTGGATCCAGTCTCCTTGGACCCAGCCCTTCGGCAGGCGGGATCT